>NC_053448.1:21125569-21230291 GCF_007990345.1 Gossypium hirsutum | reverse complement strand
AATTCTTAAAAATTCTAAGTTCTAATTCTACTCAAAGTAAATAACAATTAGTAATTAATATAATGCATATTAAATTTTATTTGCTCTTAATTTATTAAGATAAAAACTTATCGAATAAAATATGATTAAATTAAAACTAATACTAACTCTAAATAAAGCTGATAATAATTAATATATATTATAATGGATATAAGTATATATTAATAATTATCATCTTTTCTTTTTTATATTTTTTTATTGAACTAAAAATATTTATTCTAGATGCTTTTTGAAAATATTTACAAAAGGAGCAACAAAATTTTTAAAAATAATTCAAATAAGTTTCTCGACTTAATGAAAAATCAAAATTGAGTTGCAACATAAAACTTGGATCAAAGTTGACCCTTTTATTTGAAAAACTAAAAATTTATTTTGTCATTTAGGGAATAATTTCTTGGGAAATTATGTTAAAATCAATTCCCAGGAAAGATTGAAGAGGTCACAAGCAGTCCAGCTTAAGTTCCAATCTCCTAGACAGAATTTATTTAAACATACTAATCCCGAAAAGATACCCTAAATCATTTATCCAAACAGAAGAACAAGAAAAATTAAATATCTCATAAAATGAACGAGATTTGATTCTGTTCAATTTTATCTCCCCAGTAATGTTTCAAGCGTTGAGCATTAACTCAAAAATTACCTCCCTTACCTTGAAGTTTAACAACTCCATATGGATAGACTCGATGAATCATAAATGGACCGAACCAACGTGGTTTTAACTTACCTGGAAAGAACCTTAATCTGGAATTGAATAACAAGATTTGCTGACCTACTTCAAATTCTCGAACTCGAATGTGCTTGTCATGCCATTTCTTGAGTCTCTCCTTAAGTAATTTGGCATTCTCGTATGAAGACATTCGGAATTCTTCTAACTCGTTAAGTTGAAGCATCTGTTTCTCTTTGGCAATTTTAAGATCCAAGTTGAGTCGTTGGAGAGCCGAGTAAGCTTTGTGTTCTAACTCCAAGGGTAAACGGCAGGCTTTCCTAAAGACTAACCTATAGGGTGACATCCCTAAAGGTGTCTTGTATGCTGTGCTATAAGCCCATAAAGCATCATCCAGTCTTTTTGACCAATCTCGTCGGTTCTGGCAAACTACCTTCTCAAGTATGCCTTTGATCTCCTTGTTTGCCAGTTCAGCTTCCCCATTCGTCTGTGGATGGTAAGTTGTAGCGACCTTGTGTTTCACTCCATGTTTATCTAATAACCATTTCAACCATTTGTTCACAAAATGGGACCCTTCATCACTGATGATGGCTCTTGGGGTTCCAAACCTTGTGAACACATGTTTCTGCAAAAACTTCATTACAACCTTAGCATCGTTTGTCAAATATGCCTCTGCCTCAACCCACTTAGACACATAGTCTACTGCTACTAATATGTACTTGTGACCAAAAGCTAGAGGGAAAGGACCGAGAAAGTCAATACCCCAAACATCAAATAATTCTACCTCAACCCAAACATCAAATAATTCTACCTCAATGATGTTTGTTCGAGGCATCTCATTTCTGTTGGTGACATTTTCGACCCTTTGACATCGATCACAACTCTTTACGTAAGCATATGCATCTTTGAATAGTGTTGGCCAAAAGAATACGACTTGCAATACCTAGGCTGTAGTACGTGTACCTCCGAAGTGTCCCCCACTCGGTGCTAAGTGACAATGGTATAAAATCTTAAGTACTTCATCTTCTACCACACATCTTCTGATCATTTGATCCATGCACTTTTTAAACAAATACGGTTCTTCCCAGAAATAGTACTTCACATCGTGAAGAAACTTTTTCTTTTGATGATACGTCTTATCAATCGGCATCAAACCTGTTACACCCGAACCCGAGACCGACACCGGAGTCGGACACGAGATGTTAACAAACTTGAAAAAAAAAATTTTTCCAGACACTGCCCAGTCTGAGTACTAGTCGCTTCAAAAATCATATCTTGAGTTTCACAACTCAAAAATCAGTTTTGTGATTTTTCCCTGAAGCTAGACTCATGTCCCCACCTATGGATTTTTTTCCTAGAATTTTTGGTTGGGCCAACTAGTACAGTTTATTAGTCAAAGTCTCCCATGTTACAGGGGTCGACTACACTGACCTTTTCCCATTACGACTGGGATATCTCTCTGCACAGAGCTTCAATACTGATGCCGTTTGTTTCTATGGAAACTAGACTCAGAGAGGAATCCATACATATATGGTATGACCCCTAATTATCTCTGGTCAATTTATAGTGAATTTCCAAAGGCGGAACAGTGAATCCAGAAACTGTTCTGGCCCTGTTCCACAAGAACCGGAATATCTCTTTCTGTACTGTTCCTATAATTGTTTCGTTACTTCCATATGAAAGTAGATTCATCAAGGTTTGATTACATAATTTATTCACTATTTAATTCCACTCCTACGAATTTATGTGATTTTTCAATTCTACACCACTGTTGCTGTCAAAATCTGTTTTCAAGATAAACTTTACCTATTTTGTGGTCACCATGGACCAACTAGGATTTTGCCCTACATAGGTCCACATGTGATCATATTTAGCCATTCCAATGGCTGATCATTAGCCCAACACTTCCATTTCAAACCATAGTCACATCATGAAACCATATATATACATACATACACACAAATGGTCTAATGCCATACTCCACTTTTACAAGCCATTTTCGCATGGCTTTACACACATACATCACAAAAGAACTTAAACAATAGGGGGTAGTCCTATACATGCCATATCCAGAGTTCAACTAAAAGAGTACCAAAGAGCTTGATAGTGTAGATGACTTCGACTTCGCTGATCCCGAATCCGATAGCTAACGAGCAAAATCTATAAAACAGAGAGCCAAAGCAACCGGGTAAGCATTTAAAGCTTAGTAAGTCTCAAGTAATGAAATCGGCTTTGACTACAGTATTACATTCACATAGTTAACTAAATCACTTTATTAACACACATTCTCATACCCATACTTACTTCACACTTCACCCACATAGGTACACAAGGTATCAACCTTATAAAAGCCGAGAATTCGTTAGCCGATCGCACGAATACCATTTAAAACAAACCGACTTTCCAATGCACATGCAAACATACCTTATCATTCGGGTTGGTCAAGCATAATTATTAAATTAGTTACAGCACAAAATGCTCACATTCAACCCAAGTTTCTTCGGTATTTAACCGAATGCAACCGCAAACACATTTGCCTTCGGGTCTTAGCCCGAACATATCAACTCGCATAATTGCCTTCGGGTCTTAGCCCGGATATATCATCTCGCATAATTGCCTTCGGGTTTTAGTCCGGATATATCATCTCGCATAATTGCCTTCGGGTCATAGCCCGGATATATCAACTCGCATAATTGCCTTCGGGTCTTAGCCCGGATATATCAACTCGCATAATTGCCTTCGGGTCATAGCCCGGATATATCAACTCGCATAATTGCCTTCGGGTCTTAGCCCGGATATATCAACTCGCATAATTGCCTTCGGGTCCTAGCCCGGATATATCAACTCGCATAATTGCCTTCGGGTCATAGCCCGGATATATTCCAATGCTCATGCACACATATATCAATAATCATAACACATCCATATCATTTCTTCGTTACTAAGGCTCAAACACAAAACATTTATTAAATCTTTCAAATTTCGGCTCAATAGCCACACACAAAGAGCATAATTTCAATTGGCTTTATAACATAGTCTCTATGCACATTCGACTATCCGTCATAATATGACTAATCATTTCAATATAATTCAAGTAGGGTCATTACTCGAAGACTTACCTCAAATGTCGTCGAACGACTTCAACGGCTATTCAATTACTTTTTCCTTCCCTTTATCGGATCTAGTTCCCCTTTGCTCTTGAGCTTAAGTTCAACAAAAATTAAAATAGTCATTAATCGACTATTCAAATATTACTTTCCGAATAATATTATATATATTGATCCGACTTTCACACACATAGATTATAGCAAGCTTTATATTAATCAATAAATAATTCATCGGCAAACTTTCATTAATGTTTACAACAAAATCTCATATTCACTACGAGCTGTTTTCCTGAGCAGTAGTTACTAAATTACTTATAACTGGAGCTACTAAACTCCAAATCACTTGCCGTTAATTTTCCCTGAATATAGACTCGTATATCTTCCATCCATAAAATTTTCAGAATTTTAGGCTTGGCCAATCAATACCAGATTTTTCTTAAAGTTTCCCCTATTTCACTGTTTGACTATTCTGACCACTCTTCACTACGAATCCAATTTCTCACTTTACAGAATTCCAAGTGTGTTGTATTTAATCTCATTTGAAACTAGACTCATTAAGGAGTCTAAGCATATAAATTTTATCTTATAATCATTTTTGTACAATTTATAATGATTTTCTAAAAACAGAACAGGGAATCCGGCAGTCATTTTGACTCAGCCCCATAATACTTCAAATATCTCTAGATCGGTAACTCCTTTGTTTCTATAGTTTCTTTTGTAAGAAAATAGACCCTTGAAGCTTTAATGACATAATTCACTCAGCTTCTAATTCAACTCCTACAAATTATGGCGATTTTCGAAAATCACCTTACTACTGCTGTCCCAAGTAGAGTACTACCAATTCACCATATATCAACCATTTCATATAGGTTTCTTCTAAACTAATAATAACCGAACCATTTAGTCAAGCTTAAGGCTGATTCTATTTTGTTCATGTTAAGGTCACACCTCCCTTAAAAGAAATTCCAGCCTTCTTAACTTTAATTAGCTACTACCCATTCTTTAAACATTGAACACAATGCACTTAACAATTAAACCTCTATACCGAATTTGCTCACACAATAGTCCTTGACCGAAAGTTCTTAGACTCTAGCTACCCTAATGTCATTCAAAACTTCTACTAAAAATTTTAAGCTCCTAGGCCGAAATTCAACCCTCATAATAACCTAACTTCAACCCAAGATTCAAGTAGCTTTTAAACCAAACCTCCAAATTATGCATACATTTTCAAGAGTGGCATAAAACATACCTTTTGTATCAAAACACCTTAGCCGAAATTCAACAAGAGTTTTTCTTCTTTCTTTCTTCTAGTTTCGGCAATGGAGGAGTAAGGATGAGTCACTTTGGTTTCTCCTCCCACTTCTCATTATATTATTTCCTTCCATACTATAATTCCTTTAATATCAATTATTAAATCCTTTGTTAATACAAAATTATTTTAATTTTTGAATTAGTGGAGCATATTCCTTCCTTGGCCGGCCACCATGTTTATCATGGGTAAATTGACATGCAAAACCCCTCCTTTCAATGCATGTACTATTAGACCATTGTAAATTAGCCTCTCACTTTCCAACAAAGTTTCATATAAGTCCATATAAAAAAAGATTCACATAAAGATGATCAAATTAATGCATGAAACTTTCACACATGCATTTACTCACTTCATAAACACAGAATATAACTTTTAATTATTTTCTTAACTCGGTTTTTGTGGTCCCGAAACCACTTCCCGACTAGGGTCAATTTAGGGCTGTCACAACTCTCCCCCACTTAAGAAATTTTCGTCCCCGAAAAACTCACCGGTGAATAGGTTTGGGTATCGTTCTTTCATCGAGCTCTCAGTTTCCCAAGTAGCTTCCTCGATCCCGTGTTTGAGCCATAACACCTTAACTAACGGAACCCTTCTGTTTCGCAACTCTTTCACTTCACGAGCTAGGATGCGAATTGGTTCTTCTTCATAACTCAAGTCAGATCGAATTTCAACTTCCGAGGGATTAATCACATGTGACGGATCGGATCTATAACGTCGAAGCATCGAAACATGAAAAACATTGTGAATCCTTTCAAGTTCAGGGGGTAAAATCAATCTATATGCCACTGGACCAATTCTTTCGGATATTTCATACGGCCCAATGAATCTTGGGCTCAACTTGCCCTTACGGCCAAACCTGAGTATCTTTTTCCAAGGTGAAACCTTAAGGAACACTTTGTCTCCCACCTGATACTCGATGTCTTTTCGTTTCAAATCTGCGTACGACTTCTGACGATCCGTGGCTATCTTCAGACTTTCACGGATTACCTTTACTTTCTGTTCCGCATCTCTAATCAAATCAACTCCGAAAATTTTGCTTTCACCGAGCTCGGTCCAAAACAATGGTGTACGGCATTTACGACCGTACAAAGCCTCGTAAGGTGCCATCTTAATACTTGATTGAAAACTATTGTTGTAAGCGAATTCAATCAAAGGTAAATACCGTTCCCATGAACTACTGAACTCGAGGATGCAACATCTCAACATATCCTCAAGTATCTGAATTATCCGCTCGGATTGACCATCTGTTTGTGGATGAAAAGCGGTGCTAAAATGCAGCTTGGTACCCAAAGCTTCTTGCAATTTCTTCCAAAATCGCGAGGTGAATCTCGGATCCGGTCGTAGCATCTCTAGATCCTCTCTGACCACCACTAGCATTGCCCATATTTCTAGATGATCTACCTCGAGCAGTGGTAGCACCCGGTCTCCCACTCTGATTTACATTCTGTTCAGACAGCCTCGGGCAATCTTTAATGAAGTGGTCCACTGATCCACACTTGTAACAGGAGCGGTCATGGAATCTACAACTCCCCAAATGCCATTTACCGCAATGTCGACATTCCGTTCGGCCTCGACGTTCATTCCCAACACTGGCGACTGAAGTGCCTCGTGTACCCACAGGGGGTCGATCACGATCTCGTCTAAAAAGGCCCGAAGTGCTTTTAGACCGGCCCACATCATCTCGAAATTTCTTCGATGCCTGTTGATGAGACTTTCCCGAGAATCTTTTACGAAACTCCCCGGTTCCCACATCAACTTTTTGTTTTTCCTTTCTAAGCTCTTCGGCTTTACAAGCTCGCTCGACAAGTACTACGAACTCTCGTATCTCAAGAATGCCAACGAACATTTTTATATCTTCATTCAGCCCATCTTCGAAGCGTTTACACATAACAGCCTCGGACGAAACACATTCCCGAGCGTATCTACTAAGTCTAACAAATTTTCGCTCGTAATCAGTAACTGACATAGAACCTTGCTTAAGCTCGAGAAATTCCTTCCGTTTTTGATCAACAAATCTCTGACTGATATACTTTTTCCGAAACTCAGTTTGGAAAAACTCCCAAGTTACTTGCTCCCGGGGCACAACAGAAGTCAGAGTACTCCACCAATAGTAGGCAGAATCACGTAGCAAGGAGATAGCACACTTTAGGCATTCATCGGGTGTACAAGATAGCTCATCTAGTACCCGGATAGTGTTGTCCAACCAGAATTCAGCTTGCTCGGCATCGTCGCTATCCGTAGCTTTAAATTCAGTAGCCCCATGTTTTCGGATTCGGTCAACTGGGGGCTTATTTGACCTTATTTGGTCAGTTACCGGAGGTATTGTAGGTGCGGGGGTGGTGTTTGTCGGGAATGGGGGTTGTGGAACAGCCGTATTAGTTCGAATGTATTGGTTGAACCAATCATTCATCACGCTATAGAAAGCTTGTCTAGCTTCATCGTTCGGGTTACTCGCATTAGGTTGAGAGTCCACCGGCGCTGTCCCTTGTGCGGGAGCAGGCGCTACACTCTCAAGATCATCAGCTACCGCTCGGTTGGGATCGGGATCCATTACTATAAATAAACACATTTGCAAATGTCAGAAATCACCACACTATCAATTAATCACATAAAATGGCATGTATAGCTAGACCCCAACACATTACGGTAGTCCTAGAATCGACTAAACCGTAGCTCTGATACCACTAAATTGTTACACCCCGAACCCGAGACCGACACCGGAGTCGGACACGAGATGTTAACAAACTTTGAAAAAAAAAATTTTTCCAGACACTGCCCAGTCTGAGTACTAGTCGCTTCAAAAATCATATCTTGAGTTTCACAACTCAAAAATCAGTTTTGTGATTTTTCCCTGAAGCTAGACTCATGTCCCCACCTATGGATTTTTTTCCTAGAATTTTTGGTTGGGCCAACTAGTACAGTTTATTAGTCAAAGTCTCCCATGTTACAGGGGTCGACTACACTGACCTTTTCCCATTACGACTGGGATATCTCTCTGCACAGAGCTTCAATACTGATGCCGTTTGTTTCTATGGAAACTAGACTCAGAGAGGAATCCATACATATATGGTATGACCCCTAATTATCTCTGGTCAATTTATAGTGAATTTCCAAAGGCGGAACAGTGAATCCAGAAACTGTTCTGGCCCTGTTCCACAAGAACCGGAATATCTCTTTCTGTACTGTTCCTATAATTGTTTCGTTACTTCCATATGAAAGTAGATTCATCAAGGTTTGATTACATAATTTATTCACTATTTAATTCCACTCCTACGAATTTATGTGATTTTTCAATTCTACACCACTGTTGCTGTCAAAATCTGTTTTCAAGATAAACTTTACCTATTTTGTGGTCACCATGGACCAACTAGGATTTTGCCCTACATAGGTCCACATGTGATCATATTTAGCCATTCCAATGGCTGATCATTAGCCCAACACTTCCATTTCAAACCATAGTCACATCATGAAACCATATATATACATACATACACACAAATGGTCTAATGCCATACTCCACTTTTACAAGCCATTTTCGCATGGCTTTACACACATACATCACAAAAGAACTTAAACAATAGGGGGTAGTCCTATACATGCCATATCCAGAGTTCAACTAAAAGAGTACCAAAGAGCTTGATAGTGTAGATGACTTCGACTTCGCTGATCCCGAATCCGATAGCTAACGAGCAAAATCTATAAAACAGAGAGCCAAAGCAACCGGGTAAGCATTTAAAGCTTAGTAAGTCTCAAGTAATGAAATCGGCTTTGACTACAGTATTACATTCACATAGTTAACTAAATCACTTTATTAACACACATTCTCATACCCATACTTACTTCACACTTCACCCACATAGGTACACAAGGTATCAACCTTTATAAAAGCCGAGAATTCGTTAGCCGATCGCACGAATACCATTTAAAACAAACCGACTTTCCAATGCACATGCAAACATACCTTATCATTCGGGTTGGTCAAGCATAATTATTAAATTAGTTACAGCACAAAATGCTCACATTCAACCCAAGTTTCTTCGGTATTTAACCGAATGCAACCGCAAACACATTTGCCTTCGGGTCTTAGCCCGAACATATCAACTCGCATAATTGCCTTCGGGTCTTAGCCCGGATATATCATCTCGCATAATTGCCTTCGGGTTTTAGTCCGGATATATCATCTCGCATAATTGCCTTCGGGTCATAGCCCGGATATATCAACTCGCATAATTGCCTTCGGGTCTTAGCCCGGATATATCAACTCGCATAATTGCCTTCGGGTCATAGCCCGGATATATCAACTCGCATAATTGCCTTCGGGTCTTAGCCCGGATATATCAACTCGCATAATTGCCTTCGGGTCCTAGCCCGGATATATCAACTCGCATAATTGCCTTCGGGTCATAGCCCGGATATATTCCAATGCTCATGCACACATATATCAATAATCATAACACATCCATATCATTTCTTCGTTACTAAGGCTCAAACACAAAACATTTATTAAATCTTTCAAATTTCGGCTCAATAGCCACACACAAAGAGCATAATTTCAATTGGCTTTATAACATAGTCTCTATGCACATTCGACTATCCGTCATAATATGACTAATCATTTCAATATAATTCAAGTAGGGTCATTACTCGAAGACTTACCTCAAATGTCGTCGAACGACTTCAACGGCTATTCAATTACTTTTTCCTTCCCTTTATCGGATCTAGTTCCCCTTTGCTCTTGAGCTTAAGTTCAACAAAAATTAAAATAGTCATTAATCGACTATTCAAATATTACTTTCCGAATAATATTATATATATTGATCCGACTTTCACACACATAGATTATAGCAAGCTTTATATTAATCAATAAATAATTCATCGGCAAACTTTCATTAATGTTTACAACAAAATCTCATATTCACTACGAGCTGTTTTCCTGAGCAGTAGTTACTAAATTACTTATAACTGGAGCTACTAAACTCCAAATCACTTGCCGTTAATTTTCCCTGAATATAGACTCGTATATCTTCCATCCATAAAATTTTCAGAATTTTAGGCTTGGCCAATCAATACCAGATTTTTCTTAAAGTTTCCCCTATTTCACTGTTTGACTATTCTGACCACTCTTCACTACGAATCCAATTTCTCACTTTACAGAATTCCAAGTGTGTTGTATTTAATCTCATTTGAAACTAGACTCATTAAGGAGTCTAAGCATATAAATTTTATCTTATAATCATTTTTGTACAATTTATAATGATTTTCTAAAAACAGAACAGGGAATCCGGCAGTCATTTTGACTCAGCCCCATAATACTTCAAATATCTCTAGATCGGTAACTCCTTTGTTTCTATAGTTTCTTTTGTAAGAAAATAGACCCTTGAAGCTTTAATGACATAATTCACTCAGCTTCTAATTCAACTCCTACAAATTATGGCGATTTTCGAAAATCACCTTACTACTGCTGTCCCAAGTAGAGTACTACCAATTCACCATATATCAACCATTTCATATAGGTTTCTTCTAAACTAATAATAACCGAACCATTTAGTCAAGCTTAAGGCTGATTCTATTTTGTTCATGTTAAGGTCACACCTCCCTTAAAAGAAATTCCAGCCTTCTTAACTTTAATTAGCTACTACCCATTCTTTAAACATTGAACACAATGCACTTAACAATTAAACCTCTATACCGAATTTGCTCACACAATAGTCCTTGACCGAAAGTTCTTAGACTCTAGCTACCCTAATGTCATTCAAAACTTCTACTAAAAATTTTAAGCTCCTAGGCCGAAATTCAACCCTCATAATAACCTAACTTCAACCCAAGATTCAAGTAGCTTTTAAACCAAACCTCCAAATTATGCATACATTTTCAAGAGTGGCATAAAACATACCTTTTTGTATCAAAACACCTTAGCCGAAATTCAACAAGAGTTTTTCTTCTTTCTTTCTTCTAGTTTCGGCAATGGAGGAGTAAGGATGAGTCACTTTGGTTTCTCCTCCCACTTCTCATTATATTATTTCCTTCCATACTATAATTCCTTTAATATCAATTATTAAATCCTTTGTTAATACAAAATTATTTTAATTTTTGAATTAGTGGAGCATATTCCTTCCTTGGCCGGCCACCATGTTTATCATGGGTAAATTGACATGCAAAACCCCTCCTTTCAATGCATGTACTATTAGACCATTGTAAATTAGCCTCTCACTTTCCAACAAAGTTTCATATAAGTCCATATAAAAAAAGATTCACATAAAGATGATCAAATTAATGCATGAAACTTTCACACATGCATTTACTCACTTCATAAACACAGAATATAACTTTTAATTATTTTCTTAACTCGGTTTTTGTGGTCCCGAAACCACTTCCCGACTAGGGTCAATTTAGGGCTGTCACAAAACCACAAGCTAAAAAGTTAGCAATAATAGCAAAATAAGGGGTATTATGGACATATCAGCAAACTAAGGGGTATTATGGACATGATTTACCTTCAGTATGTGTTCATCTGGAAACGTCTCTCGAACTGGTATAAGAGGAGAGTTCCTTTCTTGCGGCTCCAATCTAGACAAGTGGTCTGCTTCTTGGTTTTCCACTCCCTTTCAATCTTGAATTTCTAGATGGAACTCTTGAAGTAGAAGTACTCATCGGATCAGTCTCGGCTTAGCGTCTTTCTTGGCAAGTAAATACTTAATTGTTGAATGGTCCGTATAAACAGTCACTTTCGTACCTACAAGATAAGATCGAAACTTGTCAAAAGCAAACACAATAGCAAGTAACTCTTTTTTTGTTACCGTGTAATTCAGTTAAGCTCCTATCAGAGTCTGACTTGCACAGTAGAAGGGATGAAAAACTTTATTCCTTTACTGACCCATGACAGCTCCGATCGCGAATTCACTTGTGTCACACATCAATTCAAATGGAAAATCCCAGTCTGGTGTGACTATTATGGGTGCCGAGATTAACCGACTCTTCAAATCATTGAAAGCTCTTAAGCACTGCTCATCAAATTAAAACGATGTATCCTTCTCCAATAATTTTCATAAGGGTTTAGGAACTTTAGAGAAGTCCTTGATGAATCTTCGATAGAAATTAGCGTGGCCCAAAAAGCTCCTAACACCCTTTATAAATATTGAAGGTGGGAGTTTCTCAATAACATCTACCTTTGCTTTATCTACCTCGATTCCATGTCTTGTTATCCAATGCCCTTGAACAATACCTTCTTGTACCATGAAATGACACTTTTCCCAGTTAAGTACAAGGTTTGTTTCTTCGCATCACCTTAGTACCTTGGCTAGATTGGCTAGGCAATCATCATATGTATCTCCAAATACTGAAAAATCATCCATAAAAACTTCCACATATTTCTCAACCATGTCAGTAAAAATAGGAATCATACATCTTTGAAATGTAGCAGGTGCATTACATAAACCAAATGGCATGCGCCTAAATGCAAATGTACCGTACGGGCAGGTGAATGTTGTCTTGTGCTAATCTTCTGGTGCTACTGTAATCTGATTATACCCCGAGTATCCATCAAGAAAACAATAATAGTTTCCCCTGTGAGTCTATCCAGCATCTGGTCAAAAGCGGCAAAGGAAAGTGATCTTTCCTAGTTGGCTTGTTTAGCTTCCGGTAATCGATGCAAATTCTCCATCCCATAACCGTTCTAGTCAGTATCAACTTGTTATTCTCATTTTCAATGATCGTGATACCTCCTTTCTTTGGCACGCACTAGACCGGACTTACCCATGAACTAATTGAGATGGGGTAAATTATCCTCGCATATAACCACTTGATGATTTCTTTCTTGACTACGTCCTTCTTGATAGGGTTCAATCTTTGTTGTCCATAAATCGTCCCTTTTTCGCAATGGTCCATCTGATAGCATTCTTGAATTATTTCAACACCAGGATGAGTTTCTCTTCTTGCTCAGTTGTTAATTCTACTGAAACAATCACAGGTAGAGTAGAAGAGTTTCCCAAATAAACATATTTCAAATGTGAGGGAAGTACCTTCAGTTCTAATTTAGGTGGCTCCTCGATTGACGCTTTTGGTTGGGCATAATCCCTTTTCTCTAACTCCAAAGATTCAAAGCAGGATTGCGGATTAAATCCCCTTTGATTAGCTTCTCACAAAGCTAAGTATTCGTCCTCTTCATCATTTAGAGGATCTGATGTCAAAATTTGTTCCAATGGGTCCTCAACATAATTGAGTTCCTTCTCCATGGTTAAATCCTAAAAATTAGACACTGCAGAACAATCATCAATTGTGTCAGGAAATCGCATGGACTTAAAAACGTTAAATGTTACCTGATCATCTTAAACACGCATAGTAATCTCGCTCTTCTACACATCAATAAGGGTCATTCCGGTTGCTAATAATTGTCTTACTAGGATGATTGGCACCTCTTTGTCTGGTTCAAAGTCTAGAATCACAAAGTCAGCAGGAAAGATAAATTTGTCTACACGTACTAATACGTCCTCAATTTTCTCTTCTGGATGTGCTAAGGATCGATCTGCTAATTGAAGTGTAACTTCACCTATCCCCAACTTCCTAAATATTGACATTGGCATCAAGTTGATACTTGCACCCAAGTCACATAGTGCCTTACCACAATATGTTGCTCCATTATTGCAAGGTATGGTAAAACATCCAGGATCCTTCAATTTTAGGGGTAGTTTGTCTTGAAGATTTGCACTGCATTCCTTCGTTAGGGCTACCATCTCAAATTCTCCAAGCTTTCATTTTTTAGACAGGATATCCTTCATGAATTTGACGTAGTTCGACATTTGTTCAAATGCTTCAACCAACGGGATGTTGATATGAATTTGTTTGAGTACGTCTAGGAACTTCTTATATTGAATTTCCTGCTTCTTCTTCTGAAGTCTTTGAGGATAAGGTAGTGGAGGTTTCTTTACTAGAACTGGTTGATTCATTTTCTGTGGCAATTCTGCATGTAACGGAGTTATTAGTTGATCAAAATTAGTTGGTTCAGAAGCTACCTTGTCAGATTTTGTAGATTCAATTTTCGGTGAAACTGGAATTTCAACACTCGAACTTCCTCTGAGTCTTGAGCGTCAGCTGGCTTCTTCTCAACTTCGACGGAATTGGGCTCTAAAGTCTTTTCGCTCCTCAATGTTAACGCTTTACAATGCTCCTTCCCTGGATTCCTAGGATTCTCCGTATCACTAGGTAAAATACCTTGTGGTCAGTTTCTGAGTTCAGTTGCAAGCTGGACCACTTGATTCTCCAAATTCCTTAGAGAGGCATCATTTTTGCCATGTATGTCTTCAATAGATTTTCTAGGCTATTCGATGGTTCAGCTTGGGTTGGTTTCTGAGCTTGTTGGGAAAAACTAGGTGGTTTGGTCGACCTAGGTTGGACATAATTGTTACTGGTTCTTACCCCTTGGTTACTCCAAGAAAAATTCAAGTGGTTTCGCCATGATGGGTTATAGAAATTGGATTGCAGCCCTTTCCTTCCTCAATTTTGGTTCTGGTTACCCATGTAATACACAGATTCTAGGTTCGATGGACATTCTTCGAACAAATGTCCTTCCCCATAATAAACACAAGCTACATTTTCAAATTGATTCAATGGTTGTACCGTAAAACTATTACACCCATTAGTAGTAAGATTTTTAACATTGAGGATATTGATGATACTTGAGATGTGAGTGAAGTAAGAGCGTTTACTTCATGTATTTCAGCGACTCATCTTCCTGACACTGCTCGATTGGTTGGCCATTGATAATTATTGCTGGCAATCCTCTCAATGATTTCATATGCCTCATTATAAGACTTAGAAAGGAGAGCACTATTAGCAGAAGCGTCCACTACCATCCTCGTGTGAGCATTGAGACCATTATAAAATGTTTCAAGTTGTATGCAATGTGAGATTCTGTCATGAGGGCACTTCCGTAATAATCCTTTGTACCTTTCTCATGCCTCATACAATGACTCATCATCCATTTGTTAGAAGGCAGTGATCTCATTCCTCAACTTAGCATTCTTGCTAGGCGAGAAATACTTCATAAGGAATTTTTCTGCTAACTCTTGCCATGTTGAAATTGATTTTGGTGGTAATGAGTTCAATCAAGTTTGAGCTCTGTCCCTCAGTGAATATGGGAACAGCTTCAATTGTAATGCATCTTTGGGTACTTCAGCTAATTTGAAAGAATCACTCACCTCTATAAACAATCTTAAGTGTAGGTGAGGATCTTCTGTAGGCATTCCACTGAATTGGCCCACTGTCTGAAGCATCTAGAACATAACTGGCTTGAACTCCAACTGTTGTGCCTCAATTTCGAGTCTCCTAATACCCGAATTAAGATCATGAAATACAGGCACAGCATACTGTCTCAAAGCTTTATCCCTATCATCAGCAATAAGGATAGGATTTTGAGCAAGGTTTGCTCCGTTTCTTTGATTTAGATTTTTGAAGTTCATCTCTTCAGTCCTTCTTTGACTTGTTTGTCTTCTTCGCAGTCGAAAATTTCGATCAATCTCAGGGTCTACAGGGACTAAATCGATGATTTGGTTAATACTCATAAACACCTGAAATAATCACAGAAAAATTAACGAAAAAAAATAAACCAAAATGCAAAACTAACAACTTCACAAATAATGACTTTTTTTAAAACACAGTCCCCGGCAACGGCGACAAGAACTTGGAATGACGGAAATGTGCAAGTGTACACAATCGCAACAAGTAATAAAGTGACAAGTAAATGTCAAGTTATCGTACCCACAGGGACTGTGAAAAGAATCGTTTATGAATGCTATTTAAAACACATTGCTGAAGAAAAATATTTTGTTTGAAGAGGGTGATTAAAAACTAAGATTTTAAACTAAGTGAACTAAATAAATAAATCTCAAATGCACGATTTCAAAATATGATTTTAATCAAAATGACATAATTGTGTTAGATTAATTACATTTCTTAACTTAGAATTATTAAACTCATGTTTATATTGTAACGAATAAGTTCACGGAAACTTGGTAATTTGCTAACTTATGAACATACTCACCTACCAAAATCCATTTATCTCTTGACTATATCCCTATGTCAATTCAACCGATTAAACAAATCTTAATAGGCAAATATGTTTTTGCACATACATACTTATTAAATCGAAATAATCTCTTGTACATATCCCTATGTCAATTCAAGCAAATAACTCGATTTAATAAGCACATAAAAGACTCTGTGAGGTAATAAAGTATCCTTACCTTGAAACAGTTTAATCACAATAATCTTGCAAGTTATGCAAGGCAAATGTATCGTCAAATACCGTTACTAATCTAACCCTCAACTATCTTAGATTATTAAACATGCACTGATTAAGTACTGTGTCCATTAATTACAATTTCAATCCGTTTAAATAATTAATTCATTAGTTACTTGACAATTGTAATGCAAGAATAACTTAGTCATGATTTTACTTTATCAAGCATCTTACCTAGGCCTATAACAACATAGACACAATTTCAATAATCTTAACAAACGAAATGCAATCAACCTAACACAAATTAAATTCAAGCTAAATTGATTAAATTAACCATTCCAACAACATAAATATCCATAGATATGTTCAGCATAACAACAACAAAAATTAAAGACATAGGGAACAAGAATCAAATCCGGTGTTTTTTCATGGCTTGACTAGTTGCTCCGATCTTCTTTCTCCGTTGTCCTCATCGACCAAGGATGATATGAACACTTAATTGCTGCTCCAAATAGCTTATGAATGCCCCTTTCCTAAGAGGAGAAATGTGCAAGAGAGAAAGGGAATTTTGGAATGGAAAAGAAGAGAGAAAGTGGAGAGAAGAGAAGAAAGATGTGAATGCTTGAGGTGTGTTTTTTAAATGACCAGCCTAAAAGGGTTTTTATAGCTGAGGAGGGCTGCTAAAAATAGCTAAAATTATCAGCCAAAGAGTCCTCCCTTGGCCAGCCACACATGTGGCAAGGTTGATAGTTTCAACATTGTTAATTTAGGCTTGGGGCAAATCTATAAAGCCACCAATTGTGGAGGGGTTTGAATGCAACTTGAACAAGTCTTCAATGGCCTCTTTGCAAGCTTAAATAATCAGCTAATAAGATGATTTGGGTCAGCTCTTGGGACCATTTTTGGGTTGTTCATTTCTTGGTCCGTTCGGTTCACTCGGTTCAGCTTAGCTGGACCACTTTTTCATAATTAATTAATAATAATTTATTAACCCAAATTAAATTGGATATAAATTAAAATTAATTATATTATGAATTAATACATATAATTTTAGACCGTCTTAGGCTGAAATTTAGTTTGCCTCGATACTTCAAATTGCTTCTCGGTTTTGTGCTTCTAGCAGTGTCCACGGAGCCATTTTTCGCCCTTTGTGCAAATCTGTCGAAAATAATTAAAATTCATCAAAATTATTTATAAAATTAACTAAAATTCAACACGTTCATATTTTAAGTGCACTTTAATTATTTTGTAAAAATTAATTATTTTTCGAGAAGAATTTTATCAAAACTATATGATTTTAAGTTAAAAAAAGGGTATGTAAAAATGTGTAAATTTTCGTGTTTCAAGCCACACAGGTTTCCATTTCATAGATCCCCATAAATGCTTCCCTTTCCATAGATCGCCACAAAGGCTTCCCTTTCTATAGGTTGCAACAAAGGTTTCCCTTACCATAAATTGCCACAAAAGCTTTCCTATTCTTGGCGTGTTTATGATAGGGATTCGCTTAAACTCACATTTCGTATGGTTTTCCCCTCATCGTCATGGGACATGCAGAGAACCCCATAAGGTAATCACCTTCCTTTAGTTCTTTCCATATGATGTCATAGCCCAACTACGGTCTTACACGATATGATGTCATAGCCATAGCATTTTCTTTTAGAGATTTATATCAGAGGTCGTGTTTTTAGTCCTGACAGACCCCTTTAGACTCCACCACGATGAACAGACATAGACTCACTTGATAAACTCTTCTACATTGGTATCATTCAATACTCAACACTCGATTCATACAGACACTCAAACTGTTTCACATCTCATCACATTTTCCAAACTTTCCCAAACAATCGTACCTGAACTTTGGGATTCATACCTCTTACTTAAACTCATCAGATTTTATGCATACTACACATGTGAAATCTATCAAACACACATATAATAGCATCATTATCCTACCATACTTTTCTAGTTCAATTACATAGTTCAATCACCGTCCATAGAAGCACTCATATGAACAATATACAAGCAAGAGTCGGCTTAAGGACTCACCTGATACCTACAAATAGTAATTTGAACTCCAGATTCAACATCCAACCAAAATTCGCAGCAACCACTACTTATAGAACATAGGAACACTATTGAAACTAATTTATTAAACTTTTGAAATCATTTGAAACCAAGATAATCCCCCATACAAAAACATTACTTCCTCATATTATTGTTCATGCCTACAAAATAGACATACTCTTTCAGAAGTCAACATACAAGACCTTAATACTAACCCTAGATGCAAAACAACCTTCTTTATGAGCTTAGATCCTTAGTTTTAGATTAATAAGAGAGGTCATTTCTCAGCTCCTAGATAAAACCATCATAGCATTTTGAAATAAAAGAACGAAGAACAACTCCCTCTTCCTAAGCCCACAATAACATATAAAACCCATGTTATCATAGTGGTATTTGGCATATGTCACAAACTTTCAAGACTTTCTTTACAAAGGGTTTTTAGCTATAAAAAGGAAAACCAATATTTACATTTATTTGGTTCACCCCTTCGGTCTTTCCTAACTATCCCGTTAGAACATAACTAGAACGTAACTCAATAAACTGGCATACAATACCTTTTTGGTGATAACCCAAATTACCCAAGAATCTTCAACCTTATTACCAATCTGGTTATCTTTATGACTTAACACATTTATAGAACAATCATTTCATGATACTCTATCATTAACTATACACCCGATCTATCCGCCAAAAGCATCGATTGGGCGAATAGGATCCCGCCATTCAGATTACTCCCTTTTACACACCAACTTGAGACCCACCAACATTGGGTGTTACAAGAAAACCATTCTTAGCCACATCCAAGTCTACCATCAATGTAGAAAAAATTAATTAATCATGAAAATGATGGAGAAGTGAAAGTGCAATAGCCCGTTTTTTGTGGTGACAAAAATAATGGTTTTGAGACCATAAATTTTGACGTATGAGTCCGTAAATATTATTTATTTAATATTTAAAAAGTTATTTAAGTGTCGTATTCAGGATTGGTTAGGTAATTTTGACGTTTAGTTAGTTAATTAAGGAAAAAGAACTAAATCGTAAAAGTTTGTCACTATCGACTTTTTGTTATTAAAATGGTTAATTAGTATAAAGCCAAGGTTTAAAGATGATACTTGACCAAAAAATAATGGGTGGATGATTTTGATGATAATTATATTATAAAAATATGTTAAATAAAAACTAAAACATTTTTTATATGTATGTTAGTTAATAAAATTAAGAAACAAAGGTTAAAACATTTCATTTTTTATTTTAGGTCATCTTCTTCTCACGAAACAAAAGGGGGAGCTAGGGTTTGGTTTCAAACTTTTGATCCTTGATTGGTAAGTCAATTCTAGTATGTTTCTTGTAATTTTTATGTTTTTCAAATTCCGGGAGCTTGATTTAGCTAGTCTAGGGACTATTTTACGAAACTGTTAAAGTTTGTAAAACATTCCATTGATGTTTTCTTGAAGCTTTTGTGACTATTTAGTTAGTTTTGAAGATTAGATATGTTAATGGATTAGTTTGTAAAGTAAATTTTGTTAGTTTTGAACTTAGGGACTAAAATGTAATAAATTCAAAATGTGTATGAAAACTTTGAAATTTTTTGTTTTAATGGATTGTTGGACGATGAAATTGAGATCTATTTTGAAATCGAATCTTAAATGTGAAAGTTATAGTATTTTCGGTTTTAGGGACTAAATTTAAATAAATGCAAAACTTAGAGAATTATTGTATAAATGAAATTGAACTAAGACATGACTGTAAAATGTTGTTAAATATTTATTGGAATAGTTAATTGAGTTAACCTATGCTTTAGATCAAGAATTACAACAACCGGAGGACGTACGAGGAAAAGGGAAACTTGTCGACTAGCCCCTGTTAGCTAAGTCGATACAGTTCTTTCACGTAAGTTTGTACAGTATAATTTAAATTGTTTATGTTAATTTTTTATATTTGATTTGTTAATGGTGATTGCTAGTGATTGGAATCTTGTTATAATGTGAGATAAATCTCGATGAAATTAGTAAAAATCTCGTATACAAGGTTACGAGTTATTGCTCGTAGGTTTCGAGCTCCAGCATGTGTTACAGACTTGAGAATACAAGTTTATTAAGCATTAGTCAGGCTATTTGTTTTGTAGGTTCAACCTTAATGAGTGACCATGCACTATTATTTTATTCGTGGAGGCTCAACCCTTACGGGTAACCAGGCACTATGGTTCATTATCCGTGTAGGTTTAACCTAAACAGGTAACCAAACACTATTACTTTCACCTGTGTACGAAGTTCTTTTACGAAGTTTCATCAGGTAATATTTTGAATAAAGTGATGTTGTGCCATTGAATGTTGGCTAAGTTATACATATGAGTTGGACATAAGTGGCAAGTTGGATTAAAATAAAATTGAGAACATTGGAGGTTATATATATGATTGAGGTCAAAATCTTATAAGTTGATGTTATTGTTTGAATCTTGATAGGTATATTTGAAATACATAATGAATTGTGTATGTGTTAAGTAATTGACGTAAGTAAATCTTTATATTGTATGAGCTTACTAAGTATTTTATATACTTACTCATGTTACTACTTTTCTGTAGATTTTGGACATCTGGAATGTGTCGATCAGATCAGCGAGAAGCTCACATTCTACCGTCTCTCAATCCATTAAACTTTTGATATTTTGAACTTGGTTACTTGTGGCATGTACATAAAATGTTTTGATTTGTTTAAGTATATGTATATATATATTGGCATAAATGTGTTAGTATGTAAGTTAAGGAGTATGTTCTTATATGATGTATGGCTTAAATGCCAAGTTTGGTATTCTTGAATGTTAAAGAAATGGTAAAGCTTGAATGGTATTAAGCATGTGAATTGGGTTGTGGTATGAAATGGTTTAAGTCTTGTTTTGGATTGTATAGTTTTGAGTTATGAGTTTTTGGTGCCAATGAGGGCATATTGGTTGTATGTTCAAATGATTAGGTGAATTGTTGTTTTGGCTTTGAAATATGCATATTTTGGTGTTTGTTTGAATAGTATGAAATGACATTCTAGGTCACTCAAAGGAATGGTATGAATACTTGCCCAAATAGGTCATTATTGCTATACAAGGGCTACCACATGGTCATGTGTCACACATGGTTGGATGACGCAACCGTGTGTTCAACACGTTTAGGGTGATTTTAGTTCACACGACCATTGTCTGTTACACGGCTTGGTGACACAGCCGTGTGACCCTAGACTACACGACATCAATTTGTTACACTGTTTGGGGACACGACTGTGTGATAGCACCACACGGCCTCAGCTTGTCACAAGGCCTGGCCACACGGCCGTGTGACCCCTATTTTAACTTTTTACCTATCTTTTTGTAAATGTTTCAAAATGGCCCCGATTTGGTTCCAAGCCTGTTTAAGGGCTTTCATATTATATAACATATAACATATAACATATCCCATTCCAATTTTCATATCACATAATGCAATTCATGTATTTCATGTTAATTTTCCATTTTATTCATTTTGGTCCTCTATCCCGATAATCTTTACCAAAATCAATCAAAACATGTCATATAGTCACTTTAATGATTCATTAATCAATAAACATGTATATGCAAGCAAATATTTCTATCTCGAATCATAAAAGTACAAATTAGAAATTTTGATTATTCGTCGACCACTTTCACTTTTCCTTTCCCTCTCAAAGGTTCTGCATCAACATTAACTACATCCATTCACAAAACATATCACACAATCAATCACCATTCAATTCCCAACTAAATATCAATTTATACATATTTTGTAATCTATTCAATTTAGTCCCTAAAATCGAGACAAGCATAACTTTCAATCTAGAGCTTCAAAATAAAATCCAATTTCACATATATTAATTAAGAACCCTCTACTTCCTATTCCTACCGAAATTTCATGCCAATTTTACATTTTATTCAATTTGGTCCCTAATGTATGAAACTAACAATTAAACTTTACAATTTAATCTTTTTCTTAATCTAACCTTAACTTCTAACAATTTCACACCTAAATCATTCAATTATCAACAATTGCAACTTTTAAAAACTTTAACAGTTTCACAAATTAGTACATGGACTAGCTAAATCAAGGTCTCATGACCTCAAATCTATAAAAATTAAACAAAAATAGCTAGGGACTTACGTGAAATCAATGGTCAAATGCTTCAAATAGGTTTTAAGCTTTCTTTCTTCTTCTAATATGGTGGACGGTTGAAGTGGAGAAGATGAACACTTCTCTCCACTTAATTTTGGTTTATATATAATGGTTTAATTGTTATTAAACTAGTTTAATTAACTTAACCTTAATTAATTAAACTTTAATCACTAATTAACCAAACATAATGTCATCCACCATCAAATCTCACTATCAGTTATTTAAGATAGGTTTATTAGTCATTTTAGTTTTGGGGATAATTACTATTTAAGTCCTCAAGCCTTATTCTAATTAAAAATCTATAGTGATTAAAATTTTACAATTTAGTCTCTAGTCCTTAATTAACTACATATTTGACTAAATTGCTTAACCAAATTTTAATTCATTAATATAATAACTCTATAAATATCCCTATGTAATATTTACGAACTCAGCTTACGAAAACGAAATCCCAAAACTGTATTCTTCGACACCATTGAAAACTAGGTCATTACAATTTTATCTCTTAAGAAATTTCATCCTCAAAATTGACCTAGAAAGTAGGGATACTAGAATTTAAACCATAGCTATTAATTAGAAAAAAAAAATCTCACGGGATCCTATTATAATAAAATTTCAATATTACACAAAAGCAAATAAAGCTCAATTTAAAAAAAACTCAACTGAAAATATCAATTTCAAATATTTAAATTTTTACTCAATACAATTTCAAGTTAATTAAAAGTCAAAAAATAAATAAAACAATTCCATCCAATTTGTATCCAAAATTTGAATAGAATCAAATCAAACACACCTTATAAAAATACTAAGACTTCTTTTGAATGCTAAAAACTAGGACAAGGTGCTACTTTAAGTATGAATCAACCAAAAAAAACCCTTTAGTTTCAATGGTGGTGTCGGTGGTCTTATCATCTCAAAAATGTTCACTCTTTAAGATGAAAACTTTAATCAAAAGTTTCACAAAACCCCACTTCACCTAATTGATCCCTTTTTTTTTCTTCACTTATTCTTTAAACGTGAAAAAGAAGGAAATTTTAGTGATTCTTAAATTCTTATGTCTTACCAAAATAAATTTACTGTGTTTTTCCATGCACAGCCACAAAGCTTTAAATTTTAATTATGTATTTTTTTGGATGGGTCCCTTCAGAAAAAAGGACACAGTTTTCCACAATCAGAGTTGTACAGGTGTCCATCTGAGATGCCATAACTAAGGCCTGAAAGTGAGAAAGAAATAAACAAAGAAAAATAAGGAAGAAAAAGAGAGAGAGATTCATCATGTGATGTTGGGTGCTTGAGTTGAGCTCTTTTTTTATAGCAGTTGATTAGATTTCGTTTGTGTTCGTTTGTTCGAGTGGTTTTCACCATCAATGCCAACCAAAGCCAACAAAGAAGAAAACAAATTGAGGAAAGTGGTCAATTTGGAGATCTGTGTTTCTCAGCTTTAAGGGGGATTATGAGGTTTCATTACCAGAGCCACTATCATCAGCCTCTTAAGGGAGAAGCAATTGCTGGGTTATTTCTGTTGCTTTTCCCAGTTCTTTTGCCTTGTTTGTTTACTCCATTCACCTACGCTTCCCCTTCTACATTCTCGGTATGCTCATTTTCTCCCCTCTCCTCTTCAAATTGAAAATGGGTTCTGTGTTCTATTTTTCATTATCAAATTTTCATTGAAATGAGAAATGGGAACATCATGGTTCGTTCAATGAAAAAGTTGCAGTTACTAAAAATGGAAAGGAAGGATAAGTTCGAGCTTATTTTGCGGACAGAAGCTTGTGCCTAAGTGGCAAGATTATGTAGCTAAGTGTTTGATAATCAGATTGCTTTACTGAAATTTATGCCAACCAGGAAAATTTTTGTCTTGTTAATATATAGTTAATTTGCTTTAAATGGCAAAATGAGAATCTTTTTGTAAACTTTCTTTGGCCTTTGCTAGTAATTTTCCATTTCTTAGTTAATTAAATAGCTTTGCCCACTAAATTCACAAAAATAGAAAGGTTTGTTGTAACATTTAGAACAATTCTTTGTCAGCTTGGGGGTTGCACAATTCCCACATTAATCATGGGTTTTTGGTGCATGAAACTGAGATTGGAGCCTTTACACAGGTCAGTAAATAAAGTAATTTTGCTACTAAGTGTTGGCTGCAGGACAAACCTAGAACATGGACAGTAAAACACAGAAGGAGACTGCAAATAATAATAATAATAATAATAATAATAAAGAAATTGTGCCGTTGACTGCTTAGTGTTAATCGTTAGCATGATAAATGCTTATAAGCTGCTTTTTGGGAAGGAAATGAATTTCAACCTTGTTGTTATCATACTATTGCTTGAGCTAGAAAAGGAAGTCGACTAATTGTGCCCTTCGACTCTTTTTGCAGGAGTGGAATGTTATTAAACCTAGACATTTATCTTTACTCAGGAGTGCCTTAGAAGGCAAAAGTGTGAGTAGATGTTGCTTAAGCAGCATATGTTCATACATATGTTGTGATTTTCCTTTTCAGAGTGTATTCTAACTTGCAATTTTGCTGTTTGATTTACTTCTTCAGTCCAACGGAGAGCAGTCCGATCTCTGGACTCCTTTGGCTGACCAAGGGTGGAGACCATGTCTTGAATCTGTAAATACCCCATGTGAGTGATCAGTAATGAGATTTCTAGTTTTAGTTTCTTTACATTGTTGGTATTTCGAGTTGTCAGACTCAAGTTTGGTCTTTAATAATTTTAAACTATCATTGATCACAATATTTAATTTTTCTTCGATAACTTTAAGCAGCATTGCCACAGAACTCTGAAGGATATCTTCAGGTATTTCTTGATGGTTGACTCAACCAGCAAAGAATGGGGGTATGTATTGTTAGCATATTACATTCAGTAGTTCTACTTCGCTTGATTATATTTTTTGTCACTTTCAGAAAACCAATAAGATAACCAAACATTAAATTCTCTTTAGATATGTGATGCTGTTGCGGTTGCTAAAATACTGAATGCAACACTTGTGATCCCGTATCTTGAAGTAAATCCGGTTTGGCAAGATTCAAGGTACTTATGTTTGGAAGGAATTTGTCCTTTCCATTTCTTTTTTCCTAGCAGAATGTGCAATTTTTGCCTCGGTCTTAAGGGGGCATTTTTTCTGAAGTACCTATTTTCCTGCAGCTCATTCATGGATATATATGATGTGGATCGCTTGATTAATGTATTAAAGGATGATGTTTCAATCGTCAAAGAGTTGCCAGATGAATTCTCCTGGAGCACAAGGGAATATTACGCCACTGCTATTCGGGCCACCAGAATTAAAAGAGCACCTGTTCATGCATCTGCAAACTGGTATCTCGAAAATGTCTTGCCTGTACTACAGAGGTTGGTAGCATCTCAAATTTCTCGATTTGAATGCGCACTTTAGTTTCTTTTAAAAGTTTTGGGCCCAAGATTTCTGGACCATATCAAGTTTTCCTTCATCCCTGTTCCTGTCATGGGGCATTCGGAATAAACAAGATTTGAATATATTTGCTCCATCTACCCCTCGGTATATATTGCACTTTTGTGTACAACGAAACCTGGATTTTTTAAATTAAAAATTAATGAGCTAATGTTGATTTCATTGTAAAAGGTTACATTTTATGTAGGCTGACCGACCTGCTTCCTTTTGCTTGTCCTATTTTGGCATAGTTATGGGATTGCTGCAATTTCTCCATTCTCTCACCGTTTGTCTTTTGACAACTTGCCGAGTGAGATCCAGCAACTACGTTGTAAAGTCAACTTTAAAGCACTTGTTTTTGTCCCGCACATTAGAGCACTTGGAGATGCCATTGTCCATCGCCTCAGATATCCTCCTGGTGAAACTGAAGCACTTAGTAGTGACTATCTCAGGGTGACCACTGATCAAAATGACAAACAAAGGCCACAGAAATTTGTCGTCTTACATCTTCGGTTTGATAAGGTATAACCTACTTATACCTAGATTAAGATACTTGTATTTTAACTGGTGTTGTTTGGCAAACTGAATTTAAATTATAAAATCTTTTTGGTATATTTTTAAAATTAAGTACAGACTATAATTAGGTTGGTTGATAAATGTAACTTTTGTAATTTTAAAAGTAAAGTATTTAAAGGATAATGTTAAAAAAATAAAATAAAATAATTTTTAAAAAATTCTATGGTAAGTGATAACTATCTCCTTATCTACTTATCATTTTCCACACTTTTTCATTGAAAAATTCTATCATTTTTTTATTAGAGTATCAAACATGCTTACAATTTTAAACCACTGATTCTTTTTTTTTAATGGGTTATCAATCAAGACAAGTGGCATCGACTTTTGTATAGATTTTACTTTGAAATGCGGTTGAGCATATTAAAATATTGGAAGCATTAATTCCGTATTTATATTATTATTTAAGGTTTCGGCTGAGTTGTTGTGATCCATCAATCGGGTCCCAACTTAGTTGTAAAATTATCAAAAGCCCTTTTCTTTTATAAAGCAACAAATGTTATTTTGAGGGTATTTATATGTTTTTTATATTTTGATAAATCTAGGAAAAATATATTGTTTAGAAACATGAAATTTGAATCCAAAACATCATAGTGTTCACTATCCCAACTTAACCATTCCAACCAAATCAACATTTGATTTTTATATCAATTTTCTTTAAATTTGTTATATAAACTTTTTCACCCACATTGCAGTATGCCATAATCTAGTGTTTCTATGTACTTGAGGTATGTTGCTTTAGGTTAAGATATAATGCTTCATTTTTTAGACCTTGTACGCTATTTGCCTGCATAACTTATGCATTCAACTTCCATAGGAAAAGTGAGATGCTCTGTGCCATTGTGAAATTTATATGCTTTCAAAGTTTAACATCCTTTAGTCATTTTGGCAAGTTTCAGTATCTTACTAACATTTTATACTGGCAGGATATGGCAGCCCATTCGGCCTGTGATTTTGGTGGGGGTAAAGCTGAAAAGTTGGCTTTGGCAAAGTATAGACAAACAATTTGGGGAGGGAGGGTTCTCAATTCTCAGTTTACCGATGAAGAGCTGAGAAGTCAGGGGCGTTGCCCATTGACTCCTGAAGAAATCGGACTGCTATTGGCAGCTTTGGGTTTTGACAACAGTACCCGGCTTTATCTTGCTTCCCACAAGGTCCTTTGTCGTAGGAATTTGTGTTTCTATGTTTCATCTAATATATTGTACACCTTTTCTATGATTTATTCACCAAATGGCAGTATATTTCAGGTATATGGTGGGGAAGCTAGGATTTCCACCCTACGTGAGCTGTTCTGATACGAGTCACAAAAGCCCAAATTCTTGAAGGCGAGGCCCAATAAGCAAATTCCCAGCGCAATCAAGAAATCCATCCATACTTAGTTGAAAATCAGGCCAAATTGTCAAAGTGGCCCAAGTTGTAAAGTTTTATTTTTATTTTTATTTATTTATTTATTTATTTACTTAGTTTAAATTTTTATGTCAATATTCAGTCCAAGAGTCCCAGATAAAATGACCTTTGACCGAATTTCCATATTAAAATAATTAGGAGTTTTTTTTTTTAGTTTTCTAATTAGATTAGGACTAGTTATAAGGCCTATTTAAAGGCATGGCTGTCCACCTTGTTAAACACTTATCATTATTATTAAAATTTCAGATTTGTTGAGAGCAGAATTTTCTTTGAGTTTTCTCCAAGATTTCTCTCTTGAGTTTTCTTTAGAAGTTGTTTTAACAATCTTTTTGATTGTGGGAGCCATCTTCAACCTTCTTCTTGCCATTGATATTCTTTGGAGGGGAGATTAGAGCCGTTTGAAGGGAGTTGTGAGATCTTTCGAGATTTCAAGGCTTCTTAGGACTTATCTTTTAATTTCTTACTGTCAATTCTTTCCTTATTTCTACTTGTGCTGAATCATTATCTAATCTATTTTCTGTTCTTATTGTGTTTTCAGCCTTTTTCTATCTTAAGGAATCAGTCCAAAAATTCCCAATTTCTAGGGTTTTTCCATACTCTTTTTGGGTGAAATTAGATTGTCGAAATTTGGGGAAAACTATCTTAGTGTTCAATTGGGCAGAATCACAATCTCCTTGAGGGTTTCAAGAACCCTAACACTTATTTCTATTCTCAATTTGATTCTTTGCTGATTTGGGGATTTTATTTCAGATCTGAAAATTCAAAAATCTAATCTTTTAATTTTCTGTTTCGTTTCAGATCTAATTGTTTAGGGTTTTCGTAAGAGTTTCCCGTGACTTGGCAACTCGATCTTGGCAATACAAATAAAAATAAAAAGGTTGAGACTTGAGGAAAGAACGAGTGTTGTAGGGAACATAGTTTTGGTTATGGCACTGTCGAACGCTTACAAGAAAATTTTCCACTGGGTATTATATAATCACCTTGTTAGATGCAGGTTGCAATGAAGCTAATTAAATCATTAATTGGTTGGTTTATGTCACCATTTAATCCAACTGTTTAAGTTTGAAGGCTGTGGTTTATACTTCATGGAAGTCGTTACCCCTAAAGAAATCAAGACCATAAACACAAGCGCACACAGGCTTATTGCTATTCAACTTTTGATGATTGGATCCAAAGTTAAACTGATTTAATTTTTAATTTTCCTTCCAACTTATATAACCAATTTCACCATTCGATTCCACTGTAAAAATATTAATATAATAATTAGTTTTTTAAAATTATAATCTATCTTCTCTATGATAGCTAGTTTGTCAAAATTTTAAGTCATAAAACAACATATAAGATTTAGATCTATTTTAATAAAATTTACAAATATAATTTTGTTTGATTCTTGTTTTCAGTACAAAATTCAAATGAAATAATATCATAACTATATTCTGAGTGATTTTACAAAAAAATTGAGATATGATGTTATAATTAATTTAGTAAAGACTATTTGATAGGTAAATTAGATGTGGTGGTTGTTCTTTAATCATGTGGTCGGGGGTTTGATTTGTGCTTATGTGAATAGAGCACATTTCATTATTAGTCATTTACTTCTTCAAAAAGTACTCACAACAAGAATAATTGTTATTATTGTCGGTAGTAGATATCTTAGTTACGACAAACAAAATTTATAAGGTAAAAATAAAGGATTTAATAATAACCTTATCTATCATGATAAAATGTTATCATTATTATATATGGTTAACATTATGTATTTTAGTAGAAAATTAAAAGATTAAAAATTCAATTACAGAAAGTATATAAATAATTCATTGAAAATCAAATATTATTTAATGCACTAAAATGGATAAATTGCTAGTAGATTTAGGTTAGTTTCTTATTGCTTTTTTGAGTAGTTTTAAAATTATAGATTTTTAGAAACTTAATTTAAGATTTAACATGTTTGGTTGTGGATAATGGATTTCATTCCCTATTTAGTTATGAACAGTTTTTCAACAATTTAGTTGGAAGAATGCTCATTCAATGGAATAGTCATTCCTTCTCTAGTCCCTACCCTTTTGTACATGAGTTCTTTTTTGGGTCAACTCGACACAATTTGTTAGCTTATTCACTCTTCAAAGTAATAAAAAAATATTTTTATATCAGTTTTTATATCTTATAATTAAATTTAAATTTTCATTAATTTTTATTATTTAAATTAAGTTCGAGTCGAACTAAGTTATCTTGGCAAACAAAAATCTTTTCTAAGCTCGACCCAAGTCGAGTTGGGCCTACTATACCGTTTGGGTTGCTTAGTCTATAGACAAGTATAAATATATATTTAAATACATTATGATAAAATTTATTTTTAACTAAAGTACAATATTATTACTTTTAATATCTATTATTAAATATGAATTATTCATAATATTTAATAAGAATCTAAATTATGAATATTTAATAATTTAATTTTAAATAATTATTATTTTGATGACATTATTTTAATATAATTATACAAATATTGTAATAAATTAGGTTAATAAATTCTAACAAAATTTATGATAATAAATTTATAATTTTAATGAATATAATTTATAAGATTAATATTAAGTAAAATATTTTTATCAAAGGGTAAAATCATCATTTTCTTTTGTAGAAAAGAACAACACTAATCGATTATATTGAAACGACCAAACTCATGTAAAGGCATTACTCTTGAACTACAAAACCTTTGTACCGAGATTGGTGGATCCACAAATAACAATAAATTCAGTGTACCATTATTCACGTACTTAGCCATTTGATCAGCAGCTGCATTTTGAGACATTGGAACATGATGAAGTCTTATCTTCCAATTTCGTCTAAAAAGGTAATTAATTAAACGTAGCTACACCAAACTACTATTGGTAGCTCCACCAACTAGCAGAGTCTCCACTAGAAGTGCATTATCGTATTCTAGTTCTAACTTCCTGAATCATTTCTCCCATGCTATGCACAATCCTTCAAGCATAGCACGCGCTTCAACTCGAAAAATTATTTCCCTGCCAACTGCCATTGAAAACCCACATAACCATCTCGCATCAGCATCCTTAAACACGCCTCCCACCGAAGCACAATTGTTAATGTACGACACAGCTCCATCCGTGTTGAGTTTAACCCACCTTTTTTTCGGTGGTGACCACCATATATAATCGACACCATAGGATTCGGTTGAGGCCAGATTGAATCTGATTTTGCATAACTCTTTAACCAAATAATACATGTATCTACAAGTTCTTATACACAGTTATTACTATTAGCAAAAACATAAAGATTATGATTCTTCCATAATAACTAACACAATATGGAGAAAAGGGACTGCCTGTAGCATTTATCTGGCGAAGTCACAGTATTCGAGTATTGCTATTAGAAGTAAGAGTTATAGAATAGGTTCTGAGTGAATATGGCTCTAGATATGACTAAGTGCTCAAAGACTATAGAATGTGCCTTTGGGCAAAGTCTTTATTAACGCAAGCTTGGTGGTTTGGATGACTTTCTTGCAATGTATACGCCACCCCAACTGATAGACGTTAATATATTTATTCCTTAAGTGCTAAGCCCATTTAGTTGGCCTAAAGAGTACTAGTTAGAATGGGACAAAGTTTCTGAAATTAAAAGAACATGCTTTTAAGGTGACAGAGAATGTTATTAGTCACAGGTACCAAAGAAAGGGTAGTGGGATAAACTTGCCCACTAAGTTTTCCTTTCATGTGCACTTGTATAAATTCAGCATTGGTTTCTTGACCAAGTTTTGTACTTTCTTTGGAAAACTTAATTTTTCTCTCCAAAAACTCTCTACATTTTCTCGAAAAAACTCGACAACTAAAACTTGCTTGAAGGATCGAATTCGTTGTATCAGCAAACTTCACCAACGCCAAATTTATGCTCACAAGTTTCAGTTTAAGCATAAATTTGGCAAAAAAGTTCCTTACAATGAGCTGATTACAAGTATTTATAGTGCTAGATAAGGCCTAGCCAAAAAGTCACAATTGTTCAACTTAAATGAGCTAATAATGAGCTGAAATAAAACTTAATCACTAAGCACAAACTCTTGAAATTCTAGGCCTAAGTAACAGCAACTATCAATAAGATTTAATGTTCTAATTCAATTGATTTAATAAGTTTGAATGCTTAGGTTTCATTCTTGAGCAACTAAAGAGTTTAGGATAAGCTTTAAATTCTCCCTTGGACAGCCAAATAGACACCAACAACATTCATGATATTTTTGGGCACACAACCAGACCATGGAGTGCTCTTAAAGAGGCAACCGGTTATGGAATTTGTAATCACTCCTTTGTCCATTGCTATTCTTGAACAGCTCCATGGAGAAGATAGAGAGGCTGCCGAATTTTAATGATGCATATTGCTCTCCTTTTATTGTTGTAACAGCACCTTGTATGTAACCAATTCCAACTGAATAGTCACATTTATCACTTTGTAACAACCCTAGTACATAACTGATTCCAACTAAATAGTCACCTACAAGCATTTATTAACAAACACATTTAAACACACTAAACTTAATAAGCTTAATTAATAAACTGTAAACACTTAACTTAATTTAATAAACTTTAAATAAACATATTTAACAATAAGTTATTCTAGCAATTAAATAAACTAAGATAAACATTTATTCCAGCAATTAATTAACTAAAATGAGTTTAATAAAATAAAAAAATAAAGTCCAGCAACTCAATTATTAATTAAGATGAGTTTAATTAAATTAAAGTTCAGCTTGCAATAAATTGCAAGGGACGCCTATTGAACTAGTCCAAGCATGATCAATGGATTCAACTACTTGCTCTCCCCAAGCTCAGTCAACATAGCTTGCTAACGCATCTTAAAACCTCTTAGCTCGTGACCGAGTTATAGGTCATTGTGGCAGCTCAACGGGTTTGGTGGTAACTTCCCAAACTAGGGTCGCATCAACAACAATCCCCCAAAATACTAATGCTGGTTTCATGGACTCTTATGTAATTCCCCATATGAAATTACGAGCTAACTTTTCAATTTCACTGCATATAGAAACATGAGTACTCATGAAATAGCCAGGAATAACAAGCAATACAGATTTTACTAATGTAATTCTTCCCTCCAAAGATAGCTTCCTTACTTTCCACTCATTCAACTTGTTTCAAACTTTGCTAACCACGAAATCAAAAGTATTAGTCGTGACTCTTTTGTGAAACAATGGCATGCTAAGATAATTACCAAGATCATCCAAACGCACGAAACCAAAATCTCTACAAATTGCATCTGCTAAATCAATTGGTATATTGGGAGAGAGAAATATCTGTGACTTCCCTCTATTCACTTTTTGGCCCGAAAAATGATAAAATATGCAAAGAATATCATTATGTTGATCTGCTTGATTCCTATTGGCTTCACAGAAAAGGATAAAATCATCCATGAAAAATAAATGAGATAAAATTGGGCCCCTTCTTGATAGGAAAATCATAGAACCAACTCCCAGGATTGATTGTCTCCTCAATTAGGTGTCCCAACCTCTCCATACAGAGCACAAACAAATATGGTGAAATAATGAGTCCTTGTCTTATTATGCACAGTGGCCTAAAAACTTCTATGATATCACCATTCCAAAGGACCTGGAGTGAAGTTGATGATACACAGTTTAAAATCACTGAAACCAATAAACGTGGTAATCTTGCTTCTGATAGGGTGTCCTTCAAAAAAATCTCATCTAATCCAATCATACGCCTTCTACAAGTCAATTTTCAAAGTCATTCCATATTTAAACCTTTCGTGGAATGAATAGCATCCTATGCAGCTCAACGGGTTTGGTGGTAACTTCCCGAGCTAAGGGTCGTATGATCCCCCCCTCTTCGAGCATATTTGTCCCCAGATCATCACCTACATCAAAAAAGGATAAATCAGCAATTAAAAGTAGCACTAACCCCATACTCACTAGGTAAGTCTGACTTATAGGTGTTATCATTAACCATTTCCAAGATTTGAAAAGGACCGTCACCCCTTGGCAAAAGTTTGGATCGTCTTTGAACTGGGAATCTCTCCTTGCGCATGTGAATCCAAACCCAGTCACCGGGTTCAAACGTCACTCATTTACGTCCCTTGTTGACTTTACGAACATATTGTTCGGTTCATCATTCAATATTATCCTTAACTCGCTGATGCAATTGTTTCACAAAATCTGCCTTTTTCTTTCCATCTACATGCATCAACTGATCAGAAGGTAAAGGTAACAAATCCAATGGAGTTAAGGGATTAAATCTATACACTACGTTAAATGGCGAATACCTGGTAGCCGACTGTACCGATCGATTGTACGCAAATTCAATGTGAGGTAGACACTCCTCCCAAGTTTTTAGATTTTTTCAAATAATGGCCCGCAGTAGTGTTGACAAAACTCGATTAACGACCTCCGTTTGGCAGTCGATTTGGGGATGGCTTGTTGTTGAAAACAATAGCTTAGTGTCAAGCCTTCCCCATAAGGTCCTCCAAAAATGGTTGAGAAACTTGGTGTCTCGGTCTGAAACGATGGTTCTTGGAAAGCCATGCAGCCGCACGATCTCCCTAAAAAATAAATTAGCAACATTTAAAGCATCGTCAGTTTTATTACACGCAATGAAATGAGCCATTTTTGCAAACCGATCAACTACAACAAACACAGAGTCTTTGTCGTTCTTTGTTGTAGGAAGGCCTAAAACAAAATCCATAGAAATATCCATCCTTGGTGCTTCTGGATTGGCAACGGAGTATAGAGTCCATGTGGCTGGATCCTTGATTTTGCCTTCTTGCAAGCAATACAATGATCGCACACTTTAGCTACATCTCGTTTTATCTTCAGCCAGTAGAAGTGTTCTTGAAAAACAGACGATGTAACAGCCTGATTTTGACCCTAATCGAAACGGTGGTTTTGGGACCACGAATCTGAGTTAGAAAAATATTTTAAATTTATTTTTTGTGTTTATTATGTGTGAATTTACTTGTGTGAAAATTTCATGCTTTAATTTTGTCATTTGAGTGTCCGATTAAATAAAATGATTAAATTGCGTAAAATGAAAATTTAGTGGTTATTTTTAGAAGGGCCGAATAGTGGCTGTTCTTTTAATATGAAGGTTTTATGTTGCAATTTTGCCATTGAATAAATGAATGGGCAGAATTATGTTTATATTATATAGTTTTTATAATAATTATAAAGGTTATAATAATAAATAATATTATAAAGTTATTATAATAAATCAAATATAAAACTTAAAAGCCATTTCATCTTCTTCACTGAAAAGAGAAAAGAAAAAGAAAATAGAAAAACTTTGAACATTTTGGCACCTATCTAGCTTGATTCAAGGTTAGTTTTTATTCAGTTTTTGATAATTTTTACGTTTTTGAGATCGTTGCTTCGTGTTCTTCAAAACCTATGCTTGAATTTTTTATTTTGATGAATATTTTGAGTTATGCCATTGATGAATATTTGTGCTTTGTGATGTTTGATGATGAATAATGAAAGATATGTTTTAGATTAATATGTTTTGTATGGAAATTTTTTATGAAATTGAGTAATTAGGGCTAAATTACAAAAATAATATTTTTAGGGACTAAAATGTGAAATAAATAAAATGTGTGGACTTAGATGAACATGGGTGGGATTCAGCCAAGCTATAGTGTAGTTAAATTTTGCATATTTTGTATTTTATGCAATAGGGACTAAATTGCAAAAACTGTAAAATGTTAGGGGCAAAATGGTAATTTGCCTATTTATGTGTTTTTAGACTAAATTGAATAAAATTATGCTTAAATAAGTTTAATTTGAATATGTTTAGATCAAGAACCAAAGAAAACATATTTGGATCGAGGCAAAACAAAAATAATTGGATAGTCGTTTATTTCCGTCCGTCGACATCCGAGGTAAGTTTATAAGCATTTTAAATGCTGTTAACTTTGATTATATATGAATTATATATAGGTTGAATTGAATTGTTGATTATATAAGTGTTGGCCGAATGACTTTATGCTTGGGAGCAATGTTTTCAAGTTAGATTCGATCGAGATACGATGTCTAAAAGTCCCATACGAACCTTAGGAATAGTTAGGATACATATGTCATGACATAGGATTCTGTTGTGTGTTATCTTGTAAGACCACGTCTGGGACGTTGGCATCGATATGTGATTAAATGTAAGACCACGTCTGAGACGTTCGCATTGTACGAGCTTTCCCCTTTTTAATTTTGAATAGTTCAACGGGCAATGTGAAGTAAAGACCGAATGTGAAATCGAATTACAGGTTAGTTGATTACTTGAAATGATATAAAGTTATGTGACTATGAATTTTGTGTTAGCATAGTTGAACATATAAGTGATTCGACCTATTGATGTGTTTGTAATAATAAAAGTGAAAATATAAATATGTATATGATTGATTATATTCGGCCATATGGTATATGTATGTGAGGTTAAAATGTGATCTAGTAGTAAATGATAACTTGTATTGATATTATGCAAATTCGGCCTTGTTAACAAAATGTTAATATGTAATCGTTGTTATATATGTTTTTGCTTAAGACTTACTAAGCTTAAATAGCTTATTTTGTGTGTGCAAGATGTTTACCTCTGTTTTATAGATTTTGGAGTCTCGTTACGAGCTCGGGGATCGTCAGCAAAGTCTATCACACTATCAACATCTTTTGGTATTTTGTTAAATTTTGAATTCGATTTTATGGCATGTATAGGCTTGCTTATGTTTTTGGTTAGTTTTGGATCATGTATATAAATGTCCATGCGAAAATGGCTTAATTTTCATGCTTATGTTCGGTTTGGTTTAAAAATGGCTTGTTTATGATCAGTTTGTTTAAGTTAGGTTTTATGTGTTTGAATGGGTGCTTGATGTGTTTAATTTTTATACTTGAATTGTAAATATATATATATATGATCATGATTTGAGCTTGTTTTCGAATGAAATATTCAAGTTTCATGTATGTGATAAATTTGGTTTATGCTAGGCATTAAAGTCTTGGAATATGAGTTGAATAAAAAGGTGATATTTAGTTATGTGTATTGGTAATAAAGAAATATGGATGTTTGAAAATGGCTCAAATGATATGGTCATTTATACATGAAATTCGTAATAATATTAGATGTACGTTTGATTTAAGTTTATAAAGTTGTTTTCGAATAGTTTTATGTCCAGGAAAAGGGTAAGTTTGGTATTTGTTAAATAAACGAAAACTGAACTAAAGAATGTCTTAATGTATGTTTGATATGAGATGAATATATGTGAATATGCCTAGGTTATTTGAATTCGGTTGTAATGGCAAAGTATACAACTTTATTTTGTTTGAATGGTTCAGTATATGTATTTTGAATTGATTATAAAGCATATAAATTTGGTATACTATGAATTGTACTTTGTGATCATAAATGTTTAATGTGACTATAATGTTATGCGCATGTCATAATAATATCAAAGGTATATACGGCCATATTGGAATGTAGCATGTGTGAATAAATTTTATTTAAGTTGTATACATACAAGTTCGAAATTGACAATTATGGAACATGTTCAATTGTTTTGATGTAAGTTCAAATTGAATTAATTAGAAATTTTGAAAAGTGTTGAATTGTAAGTTACGATTAGTAATATGATTGATTTGAATTGGAACTATGATGTATGTTAAGTATTTTTAAATTATTGATTTGTGGATAGTTAAGTCTGATAATGTTATAAAGGTATCGTTATTCTTTGTTGCATAAAGGGTGTTTAATGATTTTGCTAAATCATGTTATGTCCAGTAATGCCTCGTAACCCTAATCTGACGACGGATATGGGTTAGGGGTGTTACATTTGATTGGTATCAGAGCTACGGTTTAGTCGATTCTAGGACTGACGTAGTGCGTATGAGTCTAGCTATATATGTCATATTTTATACTACGATAGTGTGATGACTTCTGACATCTGAAAATATGTTTTCGTATAGTAATGGATCCCGATCGAGCCGTAGCTGATGATGTTGAGAGTCTAGCGCCTACTCCTGCGCAAGGGACAACGCCGGTAGATTCTAGACCGACATCAAGTAACCAGGAGGGAGAAGCTAAACAAGCCTTTACCAAATGATGAACGACTGGTTTACTCAATATATCTGGACTAATCCGACTGCACAACAACCTCCACCCCCGACTAATCCATCTTTGATACCTATTATACCTCAAGTGAGTGATCCGTTGAGATTGTTTAAGCCTCTTGTTATAATATCCGAAAACATGGGGCTGAAGAATTCAAAGCCACTGATGATGATGATGCTAAGCGAGCTGAATTCTGGCTCGATAATACTATTCGAGTATTTGATGAGTTATCTTGCACCCCTGATGAGTGCTTAAAATGTGCCATATCTTTGCTACGGGACACTGCATATCACTGGTGGAATACACTAGTATCAGTGGTTCCGAAAGAACGAGTGACCTAGGAATTCTTTCAAACTGAGTTCCATAAGAAATATATCAGCCAGAGATTTATCAACTAGAAACGCAAAAAATTTCTTGAATTGAAACAGGGCCGGATGACAGTCACAGAATATGAGCGAAAATTCGTGAGACTCAGTCAGTATGCTCGAGAGTGTGTTTCGACTGAAGCTATAATGTGTAAAAGATTTGAAGATGGGTTGAATGAAGACATTACACTGTTAGTTGGCATACTAGAGATAAAAGAGTTTGTGGTACTTGTTGAGCGAGCTTGCAAAGCCGAAGAGCTCGGGAAACAGAAAAGAAAAGTTGACTCTGAAGCTAGAGGTTCACGTAAAAGACCATTCAGTAAGTCATTCCAGTCGACATCAAAGAAGTTTCGAGATGATACTAAACGTTCAAAGGCTACTGAGGGGTATTCACGACGGGATCGGGATAGACCACCTGTGAGCTCGAGAGCTACCTCAGTAGCTAGTGTGGGTAATGTCAGATCAAATCAACCAGAGTGTGAACATTATGGTAAACGACATCCTGACAGTTGTAGGTTGCATGATCGACCCTGTTTTAAATGTGGATCTGGGGATCATTTCATTCGTGAGTGCCTAGAGTTAGCAGATCAAAAGCTGGTACAGAATACGAGATCGGGTAACACTGCAGCTAGAGGTAGACCACCCTGAAACACAGGTAATATGAGTGGCAGTCAGAGAGGTACCAAAGATACAACTGTTAGATCCGAGGCTCGCGCACCTACTAGAACTTATGCCATTCACGCACGCGAGGAGGCCTCATCCCCAAACGTTATTCCAGGTACTTTCACTATCTATGATACTAATGCTATTCAATTGATTGATCCTAGTTCGACTCATTCTTATGTGTGTGAGACTTTAGTATTTAGTAAGACTTTACCTGTTAAGTCTACTGAGTTTGTAATTAAAGTATCGAACCCCTTGGGCCGGTGTGTTTTGGTTGACAAAGTGTGCAAAAATTGTCCGTTGATGATTCGAGATTCATGTTTTTCGGCCAATTTTATGCTATTACCATTCGACGATTTTGATATAATTCCGGGTATGGACTGGCTAACCATGCACGATGCTGTTGTAAGTTGTAAGCAAAAGACTATTGATTTGCGATATCAGAATGATGAGATTATTCAGATTGAATCTAATGATCTGAATGGGTTACCAGTAGTGATATTCTCGATGTTAGCTCAGAAGTATGTGAGAAAGGGTTGCGAAGCTTACTTTTGATATGTACTTGATAGTAAAGTGACCGGCAAGAAGATTGAATCAGTACCAGTTGTGTGCGAATATCCGGATGTGTTTCCTAAAGAATTGTCAGGTTTGCCGCCAATCCTAGAGGTAGAGTTTGGGATTGAGTTAGTGCTGGGGACGACTCCGATTTTGATAGCTCCGTACAGAATGGCACCAACCGAATTAAAAGAATTGAAAGCTCAGTTGCAAGAGTTGCCAAATAGGGGTTTCACACGACCGAGTTTCTCACCTTAGGGAGCACCAGTTCTGTTTGTGAAAAAGAAAGATAGAACTATGAGAATGTGTATCGACTATCGACAACTCAATAAGGTGGCCATAAAGAAAAAATATCCGTTGTCACGGATTGACGACCTGTTTGATCAGTTGAAAGGGGGTTCAGTATTCTCGAAGATAGATTTGAGATCCGACTACTATCAGTTGCGAGTTAAAGATTCTGATGTACCAAAGACTGCTTTCCGAATGAGATACGGACACTATGAGTTTTTGGTTATGACTTTCAGACTTAATAATGCACCTGTTGTTTTCATGGATTTGATGAATCAGATCTTCAGACAATATCTGGATCGGTTTGTGGTAGTAATCATAGATGACGTTTTGATCTATTCCCGTGATGAAACCAAGCATGCCGAACATTTGAGACTTGTGTTACAGATTTTGCGAGATAAACAGTTGTATGCAAAATTCAGTAAATGTGAGTTCTAGTTACGTGAAGTCATTTTTCTGGGCCATGTTGTATTAGCATCGGGTATTCGGGTTGGTCCGAGTAAAATTTCAGCTATACTTGATTGGAAACCTCCGAGAAATGTCTTTGAAGTTCAGAGTTTTCTGGGACTTGTTGGTTACTATAGACAGTTCGTGAAAGGTTTCTCTATGATTGCAACACCGATGACGAAGTTGTTATAGAAAGATGTTAAGTTCGAGTGGTCAGAAAAGTTTCAATCAGTTGAAAACTCTTTTGACCGAAGCTCCAATATTAGTTTAGCCAGAATTGTAACAGCCCGATTTAGGGCTTAGTCAGAACAGTGGTTTCGAGACCACAAATCTGAAGAGAAAAAATTTATTTTTACTATATTTTTATGGTCTATAATTTCACGGAAAGATTTCGTGAAAATTTCGTTCGAAAATTTTGACATTTGGGCATTCAATTTAGTCAAAAGGACTAAATTGTAAAAAGTGAAAAAGTTGAGTTTTATTTGTTAAAGGTATTTAATTCTTATGGAATTATAAATTATGGGTCCTTCTGTGGTAATTAGACCATTAGTTAGTGATGGACAAAAATGGACAAGAAATAAGTGAAATAGGATTTTTTTAAGTAAGGGCATTTTGGTCATTTAGTAAATAAATAGAATTAAAATGGGAAAAAGATGTAAAAAATGGTGTTATCATATTGCTTGCTGCTGAAACTTGAAGGACTCCATAGCTAGGGTTTTGGCCACTTTCAAGCTTGATTGTAAATGCATTTTAGCCCCGTTTTTAATGTTCTTGACATTTTTGAGATTCTCGTAGCTCGGTTTATCTATTTCTACTGTTATTTTGAGCTAGGGTTGAAATTTGAAAAATTACCCATGTGTGAAATGTATGTATTTTGATGTTTTGTGGAAGAATATGAAGCTAGAATTTATGTTAAACAACTTTTGCTAGTTGATTTTAAGTGAAATCGAGCAAAATAACATAATCGGTAAAAATATTTAATGTTCATAAGTAAGAGTTAGAGTGAGAATTTTATGTTACCATAGAAGGGAAAAGTGTTCAGCATGTTACAAAACATAAGAATTTAATTTCCGAACTGTGGGGCAAAAATGTTAATGTGCAAAAGTTTAAGGACAAAATTGTAATTTTGTCAAAAGTTGAGTCGAGGATTATTTTGATAAATGTGAATATTAAACAAGCTAAATTTTCTATTATAGATCAGGAAAGACGTGGAATCAACCTCAATAAAGAAAACGAAAAGATTGTAGTTTGAATTGCAAAATTCATATATTTTGCATCGAGGTCAGTAATATGTAATTAATACATTGTTTATAACTATTTCTGATATTTTGTTATAATATATGAGAAATGGTTGAATATGAAATAGTTATATAACAATTAGAAATTTAGAATTTATAGTTGAATCGATTAAAATTTGCTTGAATTGTGGATATATCATTGACAAGTAATAAGTGAAGTAGCTGAATTGAATTATTAAATTTGTTATGGGATTGGACTGAAATATTGAAATTGTGATTTGTGTACGAACAAATTGTAAATCCTTGAAAAGTAAGAATCTTTGTGGGACTGTCGGAATAAGAAAGGCTTGAATAAAGTGCCTATAAACACGTGTGTAGTACTAAGTGCAGGCTACTACGTGTATCGATAGATAATGGTCACACATGTAGTACTATGTGTAGGCTACTATGTGTACTGAAAGGCTTTGGTCACATGTGTAGTACTATGTACAGGCTACTACGTGAACCGAAAATTTTGATCACATGTGGAGTACTATATGAAGGCTACTACATGTATCGAATGATAATAATTACATGGGTGGTACTATGTGCAAACCATCGAATATTCGCTATTATACCGACGTGTTCAACAGGATATGAGTATTGATAAACAAATATGAGTATGTCATTGAAGTGTGAAAATTTGCTAAAGAGTAACTGGAGTGATGAAATTTCGTACTGTGCTTACAAAATAAATTGTTGTAATGTTATGTAAATGAGTGAAATTGAAACAGAACAGATTCAAATAGTGGAAGTGATGTTAGCTTGAAAAATCACCACAAATAGTAGACATTGATTTATTGGTTGAATAAGACATAGAATTAAATCTTAATGAGTCCACTTTCATATAAAAGAAGCAGATCAAGCAAAAGAGTTGTATATTTTGAGATATTTGAATTTTACTGAGGCAGGGTCGGATTGATTTCGGAATCCCCTGTTCTGACTTGGAAAAATCATTAAAAATTGTACAAAAATATTTATGAGATATAATTTATATTCATAGAATCCTTAATGAGTCTATTTTCAAAAAAAACAAACGAAAATATCATCCGAATTCTGTATAGTGAGATAATTCATTTTTAGTGAAGGGAGGTCAGAGATGTTGAGCAGTGAAACAAGGGTGACTTTAAAGAATAAAATGTACTAATTGGCCAAGTAAAAAATTCTAAACATTGTATGATAATATGTTATATGAGTATAGTTTTAGGGAAAATTTACAGAACTTGATTTGAAGTTCCATAGCTCCGGATAAAAATAATTTAGTGACTACGATGCAGAAAAATAGTTTGCTGGAATTTGAATAAATATCAAATTTATGGTTGATTAAAATTATGTTATCTATGGAAACATGTTTTAAATTTGTTTATCAATTACATACGTACTTACTAAGCTATATTCTTACTTCTCTTTCTTTGTTTTTGTTTAATAGTGTTATAAATCATCTCGAAATTTGGACAGAGTTGGGGATCATCCACACTATCTACATCTTTTGGTATTTTGAAACCAATATTTCTGAATTATGGCATGTATAGAAGACTTAATGTTAATGTGATGTACATATATACTAATTACTACTTAGCTTAAGATGTTAATGTATATTAATTGATAGGTTGTTTTTTTTAAAATGCTAGCGAGGTTACTTTGAATGTCGTGAATGATTTAATTATGTTTAAGTATATAGCTGTATTAGTTGAAATATTGAATTGGTTTGAGATTGCATTTTGAAAATTTGCAAGAGGGATTAGACATTTGTAAAAGGAATTATGTCAAAAATTTTATAAAAAAAAACTCCGATTGTATGAAAATATGTATTTTATGTTTGATAATACATTGTACCCTGTTTCGACGATGAACACGGGTAAGAGGTGTTACAAGAATCTGGTAAAGAATTTGTCATTTACAATGACGCATCTTTGAATGGTCTAGGTTGTGTTTTGATGCAGGAAGGCAAGGTCATAGCTTATGCCTTGAGATAGCTAAAGCTGCACGAAAAGAACTATCTAACACACGATCTGGAATTGGCAGCTATTGTGTTTGCATTAAAGATATGGTGCCACTACCTGTTTGGTAAGAAATGTCATGTTTATTCTGATCACAAAAGCCTGAAATATTTGATGACTCGGAAATATCTGAATTTGAGACAACGTCGATGGTTAGATTTGTTAAAAGACTACGAGCTTGTAATTGACTATCATCCGGGAAAGGCTAATATTGTTGTTGATGCTTTCAATCGAAAATCATTATTTTCTTTGCGAGCAATGAATCCGCATATGACTATGTCTAATGATGGTTTGATAATAGCTGAATTAAAAGCAAGACTGTTATTTGTTCAACAAATTTGTGATGCTCAGAAAGTTGATAATGATTTGTTAGCAAAACGAGCTCAATGTGAATCGAGTGTTGAAACAGAGTTTCGAGTTGATACCAATGATTATTTGAGGTTCAGAAACTGAATATGTGTTCCGAGGAATTCAAAGTTGATTTAGATGATTTTGAACGAAGCTCATAGTAGTCAGTTATCTGTTCACCCGGGTAGTACAAAAATGTATAATGATCTGAAATAGCTTTACTGGTGGCATAGTATGAAACGAGACATTTCTGACTTTGTTTCGAAATGTTCAGTCTGTCAACAAGTGAAAGCCGAGCATCAGGTACCTTCTGGGTTACTTCATCTGATTATGATACCCGAGTGGAAGTGGGATAGAGTTACAATGGATTTTGTATATGGTTTACCGTTAACACCGAGCAAGAAAGATGAAATCTGGGTTATTGTGGATAGATTGACTAAATCGACACACTTTATTTCGATTCATACAGATTATTCGCTTGATAAGGTGGCTGAATTATATGTTTCTCAAATTGTGAGGTTGCATGGAGTGCCTATTTCTATTGTTTCGGACTGAGACCCGAGGTTCACATCGCGGTTTTGGAAGAAACTGCAAGATGCTTTAGGTACGAAACTACATTTTAGCACAGCTTTTCATCCGCAAACAGATGGAACGAATCATTCAGATACTTGAAGATATGTTGAGATGTTACATTCTCGAGTTTGAAGGTACGTGGGAATGATACTTACCTTTGATTGAATTTGCATATAATAATAGCTTTCAATCTAGTATAAAAATGGCACCTTATGAGGCTTTGTACAGTCGTAAATGTCGTACACCATTGTATTGGACTGAGCTCAATGAAAATAAGATACACGGGGTCGATTTGATTAAAGAGACAGAACAAAAAGTGGAAGTGATACGCAATAGTCTGAAAACAGCATCGAATCGTCAGAAATCGTATGCATACTTAAAAAGAAAAGATATAGAGTTTCAGATTAGAGATAAAGTCTTTTTAAAGGTATCACCGTGGAAAAAAATATTCAGATTCGGTCGTAAAGGCAAATTGAGTTTGAGATGCATGAGATTATAGAGCGTATCAGGTTGATTGCTAATAGACTGTTGTTGCCGCCTGAGTTAGAAAAGATTCATAATGTATTCCATGTTTTGATGCTCCGTAGATACCGATCCGATTCTTCACAATGTGATTAGTCTGACAGAGCTTGAGTCAAATAAGACATATGAAGAAAACTCGATTCGCATTCTGGCTCGTGAGGTTAAAGAATTACGAAATAAGAAAATTCCGTTAGTTAAATTACTGTGGCATAAACACGAAGTCGAGGAAGAAACTTGGGAGCTAGAGGATGGAATAAGAGAGCGTTATCTGAACCTATTCATCAGTAAGCTTTTCGGGGACGAAAATCCCTAAAGGGGGAGAGTTGTAACAGCCCGATTTTAACCCTAATCGGAACGGTAGTTTTAGGACCACGAATCTGAGTTAGAAAAATATTTTAAAATTATTTTATGTGTTTATTATGTGTGAATTTACTTGTGTGAAAATTTTGTGCTTTAATTTCGTTGTCTGAGTGTCCGATTAAATAAAAGGATTAAATTGTGTAAAATGAAAATTTAGTGGTTATTTTTAGAAGGGCCGAATAGTGGCTGTTCTTTTAATATGAAGGTTTTATGTTGTAATTTTGCCATTGAATTAATGAATGGACGGCATTATGTTTATATTATATAGTTTTTATAATAATTATAAAGGTTATAATAATAAATAATATATTATAAAGTTATTATAATAAAACAAATATAAAATTTAAAAGCCATTTCATCTTGTTTACCGAAAAGAGAAAAGAAAAAGAAAATAGAAAAGCTTTGAACATTTCGGCACTTATCTAGCTTGATTCAAGGTTAGTTTTTGTTCGTTTTTTGATACTTTTTACGTTTTTGAGATCATTGCTTCGTGTTCTTCAAAACCCATGCTTGAATTTTTTATTTTGATGAATATTTTGAGTTATGCCATTGATGAATATTTGTGCTTTGTGATGTTTGATGATGAATAATGAAAGATATGTTTTAGATTAATATGTTTTGTATTGGAATTTTTTATGAAATTGAGTAATTAAGGCTAAATTGCAAAAATAATATTTTTAGGGACTAAAATGTGAAATAAATAAAATGTGTGGACTTAGATGAACATGGGTGAGATTCAGCCAAGCTACAGTGTAGTTAAATTTTGCCTTTTTGTGTTTTATGCAATAGGGACTTAATTGTAAAAAGTGTAAAATGTTAGGGGCAAAATGGTAATTTTCCCATTTATGTGGTTTTAGACTAAATTGAATAAAATTATGGTTAAATAAGTTTAATTTGAATATGTTTAGATCAAGAACCAAAGAAAACAGATTTGGATCGAGGAAAAACAAAAATAATTGGATAGTCATTTATTTTCGTCCGTCGACATCCAAGGTAAGTTTATAAGCATTTTAAATGTTGTTAACTTTAATTATATGTGAATTATATATAGGTTGAATTGAATTCTTGATTATATAAGTGTTGGCCGAATGACTTTATGCTTGGCAGCAATGTTTTCGAGTTCGATTCAATCGAGATACGATGTCTGAAAGTCCCGTACGAACCTTAGGAATAGTTAGGATACATATGTCATGACATAGGATTTCGTTGTGTGTTATCATGTAAGACCACGTCTGGGACGTTGGCATTGATTTGTAATTTACGTGTAAGACCATGTCTGGGACAGTGGCATCGATATGTGATTAAATGTAAGACCACGTCTGGGGCGTTGGCATTGTACGAGCTTTCCCTTTTTTAATTCCGAATAGTTCAACACGCAATATGAAGTAATGACTAAATGTGAAATCGAATTACAGGTTCAGGTATGAGCTAGTTCAATGTTTATAAGGAAACAAGGTAAGTTGATTACTTAAAATGATATAAAGTTATGTGAATATGAATTTTGTGTTAGCATAGATGAACATATAAGTGATTCGGCCTATTGTTGTGTTTGTAATAATAAAAGTGAAAATATATATATGTATATGATTGATTATATTCGGCCATATGGCATATGTATGTGAGGTTAAAATGTGATCTAGTAGTAAATGATAACTTGTATTGATATTATGCAAATTCGGCCTTGTTAACAAAATGTTAATATGTAATCGTTGTTATATATGTTTTTGCTTAAGACTTACTAAGCTTAAATAGCTTACTGTGTGTGTGGAAGATGTTTACCTCTATTTTATAGATTTTGGAGTCACGTTACGAGCTCGGGGATCGTCAGTAAAGTCTATCACACTATCGACATCTTTTGGTATTTTGTTAAATTTTAAATTCGATTTTATGGCATGTATTGGCTTGCTTATGTTTTTGGTTAGTTTTGGATCATGTATATAAATGTCCATGCGAAAATGGCTTAATTTTCATGCTTATGTTCGGTTTGGTTTAAAAATGGCTTGTTTATGATCAGTTTGTTTAAGTTAGGTTTTATGTGTTTGAATGGGTGCTTGATGTGTTTAATTTTTATACTTGAATTTTAAATTTATATATATATGATCATGATTTGAGCTTGTTTTCGAATGAAATAATCAAGTTTCATGTATGTGATAAATTTAGTTTATGTTAGGCTTTAAAGTTTTGGAATATGAGTTGAATAAAAAGGTTATATTTAGTTATGTGTATTGGTAATAAAGAAATATGGATGTTTGATAATGGCTCAAATGATATGGTCATTTATACATGAAATTCGTAATAATATTAGATGTACGTTTGATTTAAGTTTATAAAGTTATTTTCGAATAGTTTTATGACTAGGAAAAGGGTAAGTTTGGTATTTGTTAAATAAATGAAAATTGAACTAAAGAATGTCTTAATGTATGTTTGATATGAGATGAATATATGTTCATATATGCCTAGGTTATTTGAATTCGGTTGTTTGAATGGTTCAGTATATGTATTTTGAATTGATTATAAAGCATATAAATTTGGTATACTATGAATTGTACTTTGTGATCATAAGTGTTTAATGTGACTATAGTGTTATGCGCATGTCATAATCATATCAAAGGTATATACGGCCATATTGTAATGTAGCATGTGTGAATAAATTTTATTTAAGTTGTATACATACAAGTTCGAAATTGACAATTATGGAACATGTTCAATTGTTTTGATGTAAGTTCAAATTGAATTAAATTGAAATTTTGAAAAGTGTTGAATTGTAAGTTACGATTAGTAATATGATTGATTTGAATTGGAACTATGATGTATGTTAAGTATTTTTAAACTATTGATTTGTGGATAGTTAAGTCTGATAATGTTATAAAGGTATCGTTATTCTTTGTTGCATAAAGCACACATAACTTGTAAATTTCCCCAAAATTTGAATCATCAGCATATAAATCCGTCAAATAAGCGAAACCAAGCAATTTAACATCTAAACGGTTTAAAAGAGCATACCTTCGTGACAAAGCATCCGCAACAATATTTTCCTTACTTTGCTTATATTTAATGACATATGGAAAGGATTCTAAGAACTCGACCCATTTTGCGTGACGTTTGTTAAGCTTGGTTTTCCCTCTCAAATGCTTCAAAGCGTCATGGTCCGTGTGTCTAATGAACTCCTTCGGCCAAAGGTAATATTGTCATGTCTCTAATGCACGTATCAACGCATACATTTCATTGTCATAGGTGGGGTAGTTGAGCGTAGCCCCGTTAAGTTTCCCACTGAAATAAACCACCGGACGCCCATCTTGTGTTAAAACCACACCTCTTCCTATGCCAGAAGCATCACATTCCACTTCGAAAATTTTGTTAAAATCCGGTAAAAACAAAAGTGGAGCATTAGTTAAACAATCTTTGATTTTATCAAAAGTAAATTCTTGTTCATCAGACCAAATGAAAGAAGAATTTTTTTTGATAATATCGGTTAATGGGGCAGCAAGTGTGCTAAAGTTCAGTACAAATCTCCTATAGAAGCTTCCAAGGCCATGAAAGCTTCTAACTTGGCTGATGTTGGTCGGAAGTGGCCATTCTTGTATCGTTTTAATCATGTCTTGATCCACCTCGAGGCCACTCGCACTTACAACAAAACCTAGAAAAACAACTTTGTCAGTACAAAAGTTACATTTCTTAAGCTTTGCTTATAATACTTCCTTTTACATTTCTTAAGCTTTGCTTATAATACTTCCTTTCGTAAAACCTCCACAATGGCATGCAAATGTTCAAGATGATCAGATAAGGATTTGCTATAAATTAAAATATCATCAAAATAAACTACACAGAAACGACCAATGAAAGACCTCAAAACGTGGTTCATCAACCTCATGAAAGTACTCGGGCATTGGTGAGGTTGAATGGCATCACTAGCCACTCATACAAACCATATTTGGTCTTGAACGCAGTTTTCCACTCGTCCCCCTCCCGCATGCGAATTTGATGATGGCTGCTTTTCAGATCAATCTTAGAGAACAACTTAGCACCGCTAAGCTTGTCCAACATATCATCAAGTCTAGGGATGGGATGACGATATTTGACGGTAATCTTGTTGATGGCTCGGCAATCTACGCACATCCTCCATGAACCATCCTTTTTAGGCACCAACAGAATGGGTACCGCGCATGGACTTAGACTCTCTCATATATAACCTTTCTCCATTAATTCCGCTACTTGCCGTTGCAACTCATTAGTTTTCTCGGGGTTGCTTCGATAAGCTGGTTGATTTGAAATCATATCCCTAGGAACAAAGTCTATTTGGTGTTCGATACCTCGAAAAGGAAGCAATCTGCTAGGCACTTCTTTCGGGAAAACATCTTCGAACTCCTGAAGCAATGAAACAACAGACAAAGGCAAAGGGTTATCAAGTTCGTTAGCATCGAATAAAAATTCCTTGTACATAAGTACAAACATGGGCTGGTGCAACAACAAGGACTTCCTTATTTCTTTTTCCCTCGCAAATACGCTCATTTTACCACTCTCGTTTTCTTTTTGACTTTCTTGTTCCTCTCGTACTCTTACCTCCACTCCCTCACATTTTCCTTTCTTTTTATCGTTTTTCTTTTCTTTCTCTTTTTCAATCTTTTTTTTCTTTTACTTTTTCTTTCTTTTCTTTCAATTTCAATTGATCTTGGTACACTTGTTTTGGAGTCAGTGGCGTTAAGGTTACATTTTTGCCATGGTGCTTAAATGCATATCGATTTGTATAACCATCATGGATCACGCACCTATCAAACTGCCATTGACGCCCCAAAAAGAGATGTCCCGCGTGCATGGGAACTACATCGTACACCACTTCGTCTTGGTACTTCCCGATGGAAAATGCTACCACAGCTTGCTTTGTCACTTTAAGCTCGCTTCCATCATTCAACCATTGCAACTTGTATGGAGTTGGGTGTTTGGTCATGGCCAAACCTAGCTTTTCCACCAGCATGTTACTTACTACATTAGTACAGCTTTCACCATCAATGATCATACTACATACCTTGCCTTGGATCTGGCATCGTGTGTGGAAAATATTCTCCCTTTGTTGATCAGTTTCAGCACTTTGGACGCTAAGGCTTCGTTTCACCACAAGGATTTCACCTTTGACCGGTAACTTTAAATCTTCTTCTTCATTATCAGATGGCATTTCAGGCTCATTTTCATCCTCCTCCTTGAATTCGATTTCACCGTCGGCCCTTACCACTATAATACATCGATTGGGACATTGGCTAGCTATGTGCCCCCGACCTTGACACTTGAAACATTTTATGTCTCTCGTGCGATTTGGCACTTTCTCATTTTTATTTCAACTTGATTCGCTAATAGGCTAATTGGATTTAGCTGCTACAACCAGCTCCTTTGTTCGAACAGGGATTTTGTTGACTCCTTGGCTCCATTTGTTAGTTGAGGGATTGGTATAGGATCGATTAACTCCTTTTCGTTTGAGTTGTTTTTCAATCTTAATCGCCATGTGGACCATGTCCATCACTCCAACATAGTGTTGTAATTCAACTATGTTGGCGATGTCACAGTTTAAACCCGTAAGGAATCTGGCTATTGTCGCCTCTCAATCCTCCTCGATATCAGCTCAGATCATTGCTATCTCTATTTCTTTATAATAGTCTTCAACGATTCTATTGCCTTGAGTAAGGTTTTGGAGTCGTTGATATAGTTCTCGATGGTAGTACGAAGGAATAAATCGTTTCTGCATGACAGACTTTATTTCAGCCCAAGTGGAGATAGGTCTTTCACTATTTCGTCTTTGACTCATTACAAGCTGGTCCCACCACACAATTGCATATTCTGCAAACTCGATTCCAGTGAGCTTCACCTTTTTGCTCTCCGAATAATTGTGACATTCGAAAACGAGCTTAATCTTCTTTTCCCACTCCAAATAAGCTTCAGGGTCATTCTTACCTTGGAATGGTGGAATCGTCATCTTAATATTCTTAAGGTTGTCATCTGGACGATCTCGATCTCTAGGGCCCCGATGTCGTTGGCGGACTCGTTGACGTACACTTCAGGCAGATGAATGATCACTTTCTCGATTACTTTCTTCATAGGGATCTTGGTTTGGATGCCCAGGCTCTCGCCTTACACCTTCCGAACTTGCCACATGCTGTTCTCGTGTCTTGACTCAAAATAATCGATCTTCAATTGGTTCGAGTTTACGATCGAATAACCGCTCTATTTCTCGCATGAGTTCTTGAAGGGTGAGATCGGGCATGCCTACTCCAACGTTTCTTACAGGATGGAACCTACCTTCCACGTTTGGACTTCTTTCCAGACTTTGTGACATTTTAGGAACTCACAACAAAAAAAAGACCTCATTATCTACTCACAAAGAAATCACACATACTTGGCTCTTACTTGCTTGAATAGTCTCACTTTCTCTTGCCTTTTTCCGCTCACTCTGCCTCTCTAAGTTCTCAAAAGAACTAGTTACACTTAAAAGCATTCATTGTGGGTCGACAATAGTCTCACTTTCTCTTGCCTTTTTCCGCTCACTCTGCCTCTTTAAGTTCTCAAAAGGACTAGTTAGACTTAGAAGCAGTCGTTGTGGGTCGATTTGCAAAGCGTTGTTGATTTAAGGGTAGGAATTATTGTTCGACAAGAAGGTAGGCTAGAAACAAATGGTTGGGTTATGGTGTAGCCGATTGGTAGGATGTTTAATGGATGATTTCGGGCAACAAGTAGAATTTTCAAAACTAACTTCTTCTTCTTCTTCTTTTCTTTTTTTTTACTTGCAAAACTTGATATTCACTCCTTGAATTTGAATGGATGCTGAAATTTTTTTTAAAAATTGAAATTTTTTTTTCAAATGAACTACAATACCGTAATGCTGAGAACGTTGATTCTTACTCCAAATTCACTAGCTCTGATACCAAATGATACGAACTCATTTCAGAATTATTCGAGTCGTTTAGATTGCCCGATCGTGAATTGAGTAAGGATAAGTTTGTCTCAGGGCTAAACGAAACAAAATAGGATAAATGGCTTCAAACAATGGTAGTAGGTAAAATGGTTAAGTAATTAATGGATAATTTGGCTAAGACCGAGAATGAACCAACAATATTGGATTATTGACCCGAATCTCAAAATGGCTCTTAAGTGATTTAGGGTTTTAAAAAATAGCAAACAACAAGGACATTGACCCGCTATCAAAAGTGATAGGAACCAAAGGTATATGAACACCACACCAAAAAAAAGTGATAAGTTTGGTTTAAACAAAAGAAAGAATGACGCCACAAATTTCAGTTTAAGCATAAATTTGGCAAAAAAGTCCCTTACAATGAGCTAATTACAAGTATTTATAGTGCTAGATAAGGCCTAGCCGAAAAATCACAATTGTTCAGCTTAAAACTAATAATGAGCTGAAATAAAACTTAATCACTAAGCACAAAATTCTAGGCCTAAGTAACAGCAACTATCAATAAGATTTAATGTTCTAATTCAGTTGATTTAATAAGTTTGAATGCTTTGGATTCATTCTTAAGCAGCCAAAGAGTTTAGGATAAGCTTTAAATTCTCTCTTGGACAGCCGAATAGACACCAACAACATTCATGATATTTTTGGGCACACAAACAGACCATGGAGTGCTCTTAAAGAGGCAATCGGTTATGGAATTTGTAATCACTCCTTTGTCCATTGCTGTTCTTGAACAGCTCCATGGAGAAGATGGAAAGGTTGCCGAATTTTAATGATGCATATTGCTCTCCTTTTATTGTTGTAACAACCCCTTGTATGTGACCAATTCCAGCTAAATAGTCGTATTTATCACTTTGTAACAGCCCTTGTACATAACTGATTCCAACTAAATAGTCACCTACAAGCATTTATTAACGAACACATTAAAACACATTTAAACACACTAAACTTAATAAGCTTAATTAATAAACTGTAAACACTTAATTTAATAAACTGTAAATAAACATATTTAACAATAGTTATTCCAGCAATTAAATAAACTAAGATAAACATTTATTCCAGCAATTAATTAACTAAAATGAGTTTAATAAAATAAAAAAATAAAGTCCAGCAACTCAATTATTAACTAAGATGAGTTTAATTAAATTAAAGTTCAGCTTGCAATAAATTGCAAGGAACACCTATTGAACTAGTCCAAGCATGATCAATGGATTCGGCCACTTGCTCTCCCCAAGCTCGATCAACATAGGTCCTTGTGGCAGCTCAACGGGTTCGATGGTAACTTCCCGAACTAGGGTCGCATCAACAACAATCCCCCAAAATACTAATGCTGGTTTCATGGACTCTTATGTCATTCCCCATGTGAAATTACGAGCTAACTTTTCAATTTCACTGCATATAGAAACAAGAGTGCTCATGAAATAGCTAGGAATAACAAGTAATACAGATTTTACTAATGTAATTTTTCCCTCCAAAGATAGCTTCCTTACTTCCCACTCATTCAACTTATTTCGAACTTTGCTAACCACGAAATCAAAAGTATTAGTCGTGACTCTTTTGTGAAACAATGGCATGCCAAGATAATTACCAAGATCATCCACACGCACGAAACCAATATCTCTACAAATTGCATCTACTAAATCAATTGGTATATTAGGAGAGAAAAATATCTGCGACTTCCTTCTATTCACTTTTTGGCCCGAAAAATGATAAAATATGCAAAGAATATCATTAAGTTGAGCTGTTTGATTCCTATTGGCTTTATAGAAAAGGATAAAATCATCCGCGAAAAATAAATGAGTTAAAGTTGGGCCCCTTCTTGACAGGAAAATCGAAAACCAACTCTCAGGATTAATTGCCTCCTCAATTAGGTGTCTCAACCTTTCCATACAAAGTACAAACATATATGGTGAAAGAAGGACTCCTTGTATTATTCCGTATGGTGGCCTAAAAGCTTCTATGATATCACCATTCCAAAGGACCTGGAGTGAAGTTGATGATACACAATTTAGAATCATTGAAACCAATAAACGTGGTAATCTTGCTTCTAATAGGGTGTCCTTCAAAAAAGTCTCATCTAATCCAATCATACACCTTCTGCAAGTCAATTTTCAGAGTCATTCCATATTTAAACCTTTCATGGAATGAATAGCCTCCTATGCAACAATGATATTATCATTAATGTTCCTTCCTGAAACAAAACTTGCTTGATTCGGTTTCTTAAGCTTCACCATCAAAGGCTTCTGTCTATTAACAATCGTTTTTGTAACAATCTTGTACACCACACAGTACACAAGCTAATTGGCCTAAACTGAGTAATCCTCTCTAGTCCTTGAACTTTTGGCAGCAATACAAGCAAAGTTCTATTCATCTTGGGATCTAATGAAGCACCTCAAAAAATTTACCAAACTAGGGAACAAACCGAAGCACCAACAATATCTCAATTTGACTGATAAAAATTTACATTGAACTTATCATCACCTGGAGCTTTCAGAGGAGCCATACTAAATACTGCTCTACGTATTTCCTCATCAGATGTTGTCAACAATAAACTATCCATATCAACCATTGAAATTATTGGGAACTTACTATGACAAGAAAGCAAACCATTGACTGAATAATCCATGGAATACAGATATCTGAAGAACTTCACCGCATGTTGATTCAATATATCTCCATCAAAGCACCATTCGTCGCTTTCAACTCTTAGCCCCTCAATCCTATTCCACTTTCGTCGTGCCATCTTGCATCCATGGAAATACCTGTATTTCTATCACCACATGTAAGTCATTTCGATCTAGATTTCTGAAACCATAACAATTCTCCATGCTTTAAAGTTTCTTTAATCTCTTGACGTAGTACTAGTTCATGTTTGCGAAGTCGCACCGAAGGCCTTAAATCCAGAATTTTCTGTACCTGTTTCACCTCAGATACCAGTTTCCTCTTGCACACAAAAATATCACCATAAACATGCTCTTGCACACAAAAATATCACCATAAACATGTTTTGTTCCAACCTTGTACCACATCTTGGAATCGTTCCAAATTAACCTCCACCTCCACATCATTCTTCCAATTTTCCCTAACAAGACCTCTAAATTCAGCATGGAGCGTCCAGATAGCTAAACGTCCAAAAGGCCTACAACGCCTTTTAAGAACTGACCTAAATGAGACCAAAATCAGTTTATGATCCGATTTCAACTGATGGTGATTGTGAACCACACAATTAGGCACATAAAGAACTCATTCTAAATTACAAACCACCCTATCAAGCCTCTATGAAAGGTTCCCTCTGCTCCAAGTAAATTGTGGTCCACTGTATCCCAAATCATGAAGCCCATTGTCAAACATGAACAATTGAAACCATTTACAACCTATTCGTGACATAACAACACCTCTTACCCTTTCTGATCCCTACAAAACTAAATTAAAATCTCCAGCAATCAACCACAGCTCCGAAACTATTCTTCCATGTAATTCAAAGTATATCAAAGTTCCCTCCTCGTCATTTTTTGTGGGCTAGCATATACTGCTAAAAACGAAAAAAAAACTAGAGGAATCTTGCACGCTGCTAACTCTCATATGAACCATTTGGGGATGCATAACCAAGATGTCAATTAGAACCGTTTCATTCCAGAAAATTCAAATCCCCCCAACAAAACCATTTGCTTCAATCCAAAATAATTGAGCCATTCCAATTTGAGAAACAATCTTGTCCGCCCGAAATCCACTTGTCCAAGTTTCAAAAAGACAAATAATATCCGGCTAAAATTCCTTTCGGTATTCAGAAACAAAATTGTGAAACCGAGAATGTCCCACTCCTTAACAGTTCCTAAAAAATAATTTTTGTATCCATTCCTATATATTCTTTTTTCTTTTTTCTTTTTTGAAAATATAGCTGGAACATTTTATTAGAGAAACAAGAATCCATAGAAACAATTACAAAGAAAAAACAATCTAGAGACCAAGATACAAAAGATAAACCTAAGCTCCAAACACAACAAAACCAAAATAGAAAACCACATGCCCAAATGAACTTTAAAGCAGAAAAAATAAAAGGTAAAGCCCTATAAACTGAAACAACAAAGAAATAGAAAAAACCCAAAAGTGAACATCGAAATTAAATCACACAAGAACCAACTAACAAATGAATGATACTCTAGAGACTTCCAAAGCCTCAGCAGATAGCAGTAAATGCTTAACCCATTGAAAATTCAATCAATTGAATTATGTAATTTCTATTACTTTCTCTATTCCATTGCCAACTCATAACTATTACATTACTACTATATTCCATTTCAGTGAACTAAACATGCTATAAATATATTGTATTGCTATCGAGTTTTTTACACAAATAGGGTAAGAAAAAAATCTACTGAAATAGGGTGTCAGAAAAAGTATTTACCAAAATGGGTTACTTTTTTCATTAGCGCCTATTAGATAGGCGCCAATGAATAAAATAATAATAATATTTTTTTGAATAAAATATTTTTTTATATTTTTTAATAAATTTAAAAAAATAAGGGTCAAAATACAGTCAACGGGTCGGGTCGGGTGGCGCCTATCAGGTAGGCACCAATGAAGGTGCCTCATAGAGAGGGGCCAATGGTAGCCTTCTGCCCACCGCTGCACGGCTGCACCAGCAACATGGTCTTGTCCCCTCATGTTTGTTTTTTTTTTTTTTGCCTATAAGTAAATGGTCCCAACATGCAATGGGCACGGTAGAGAAAAAAAAAGAGAGAAAGGAGAAGAAGATAATGAGAAGAAGAGAAGAAGAAAAAGAAAGAAAAAAAAGTAATGTACTATTTTAGTAAATAATTTTGTTTATAATTTAAAAAGTTTATAGTTTGTGAATATTTTAGAAGATATTGTGAATTTTTTTTATTAATTATTAATTATAAATTATCTATATTTAGTGTTTATAGTTTGGATTAGAATTTTGTATGAATATTCTAATTTTTTTTGTATGAATATTGTAATTTTTTATGAATATTGTAATTATTTTATAATTAAATTTGTATTTATAGTTTTGGATTAGTATTTTGCATGAATATTGTAATTTTGTGTGAATATTGTAATTTTTTTGTATGAATATTGTAATTTTATAATTTTATATGAATATTGCAATTTTTTTGTATGAATATTGTAATTTTGTATGAATATTGTAATGTCGGGATATATTGTAATATTGTCATTTTTTGTATGAATATTGTAATTATTTTATAATTAATTTGTTAGTAATTTAGGATTATGTTATAAATTTTTGTGTTTGTAATTATTTAAAATTTAATTTATTAGTAATTTAGGATTAAGCTATAAGTTGTTGTGTTTAGTTTAGTATTTGGTGAGTTTAACATATAAAGTTTATAAAAAATTAAAAATCATTTTATTAAAAGTTTAATTATAAAAAATTAAAAATCATTTTATTAAAAGTTTAATTATAACTGACTTTTTTAATCATATAGTTGTTGTTAACTCATTTAATTTTTATATAATGTAACTTTTATAAAATTTAATTTAATTTGATTTTGTATTTATTTAACAGTAATTATTGATTTTTAAAAACAAATTAACTGAATTCATTTTTTTGATTGCAGATTTGCAGGATCAATAAAACTGTAACTTTTATATAATTTAATTTTATTTGATTTTGTATTTATTTAACAGTATTTATTGATTTTTTGAAACAAATTAATTGAATTTATTTTTTTGATTGCATATTTGCAAGATCAATAAAACTGTTTTATTGATCCTGCAATCAAAAAAATGAATTCAGTTAATTTGTTTCAAAAAATCAATAATTATTGTTAAATAAATACAAAATTAAATTAAATTAAATTATATAAAATTTACATTATATAAAAATTAAATGAGTTAACAACAATTATATGATTAAAAAAGTCAATTATAATTAAACTTTTAATAAAATAATTTTTAATTTTTTATAATTAAACTTTTAATAAAATGATTTTTAATTTTTTTATAAACTTTATATGTTAAACTCACCAAATACTAAACTAAACACAACAACTTATAGCTTAATCCTAAATTACTAATAAATTAAATTTTAAATAATTACAAACACAAAAATTTATAACATAATCCTAAATTACTAACAAATTAATTATAAAATAATTACAATATTCATACAAAAAATTACAATATTACAATATATCCCGACATTACAATATTCATACAAAATTACAATATTACAATATATCCCGACATTACAATATTCATACAAAATTACAATATTACAATATTCATACAAAATTACAATATTCATACAAAAAAATTACAATATTCATATAAAATTATAATATTACAATATTCATACAAAAAAATTAGAATATTCATACAAAATTCTAATCCAAACTATAAACACTAAATATAGATCATTTATAATTAATAATTAATAACAAAAAATTCACAATATCTTCTAAAATATCTTCTAAAAAATTCACAAACTATAAACTTTTTAAATTATAAACAAAATTATTTACTAAAATAATACATTACTTTTTTTTCTTTTTTCTTCTTCTTCTCCTTTCTCTTTTTTTTTTCTCTACCGTGCCCATTGCATGTTGGGACCATTTACTTATAGGCAAAAAAAAAAATAACATAAGGGGACAAGACCATGCTGCTGGTGCAACCATGCAGCGGTGGGCAGAAGGCCACCATTGGCGCCTCTCTATGAGGCACCTTCATTGGCGCCTCTCTGAAGGTGCCTACCTGATAGGCGCCACCCGACTCGACTCGACCCGTTGACCGTATTTTGACCTGTATTTTCTAAAATTTATTAAAAAAATATAAAAAAATATTTTATTCAAAAAAAATTATTATTTTTTTAATTCATTGGCGCCTATGTAATAGGCACCAATGAAAAAAGTAACCCATTTTGGTAAATATTTTGTCTGACACCCTATTTCAGTAAATTTTTTTTCTTACCCTATTTGTGTAAAAAACCCTATTGCTATCCAAAAGTGTTTTTGAAAAATACAATATCTATTTTAAACATGATATTATAAAGTAAAAAATATGCATTCAAATGATATTGATATTCATTAATATTATAATATTTCAATAAAAATATAAAAAAACACTATTAATATTTTAATATATAAAATATAAATTTTAAATATTTTTTAAGTAATTAACGTGAATGGTTAGTAAAATTTAATTTGAATATATAATTTATATTTTTAAATACTAAAATACTACCACCGCCTCACTAGACTTGTCACATTTTGAATTTTCGTAGTAGACACATTATTATTTAAAATTTATCATGGATAAAAATTTAAAATATATATTATAAAAAAATTTAAATGAAGTAGTTTTTAAACGTATTTTTTACAAAATCTAATTAATTAAAATATTTAAATATATTTTAAATAAGGCAGAGGATGTAATTATTACAAATTTAAATATATAATGTTATGTATTTGAAATAAATTTAATAAAAAGAGAATTATATATCCAATGTTAAAAATATCTAAAAACGTTTTTTTTTTCTTTTCAAACACAAGCTAAAAATTCGAGCTTTTGCATTTTGCATTTCAATAGAAAATCACTTCTCAAAAATACTTTTAACTTCAAAAGCATCTTAAATTTTATTACTTATGGTGCCAAAAGTGCTTTTGGCTCCAATCCAATTCTTGAATCCATGAAGAGATGAAGCAACTTATTCATCTGAGTAATTGCAGCCATGGAAGTTCAGCCAACGTTCAATGTGGCTGCCCTTGTCCACAACACCAATCATTTTTCACCGCAAAGCTAAAGAAACTGGGAGAACGATATATTACCGATTCTCTCAAGATAAATATTATATATTACTTATTTTCACAAAAATAATACAAGAGTACCCAGAAGAAAATATACATGTGTGGTGCAATTTGAAGAAACACAGCTCTATAGTGTAGGTGTCAGCAAAAGGTGTTAGATAATTCAAGTCGCAAACTCTGGGGATCAGTAGTTACCTCTCAAATACATCACTGATTGTTAGGGGTCTTTGAAGTCGATAGAATCTGACCATCTTTCTTATCCCCAGCAGTGGATCCGTTTCCATTCCGGCTTGAAGATGCAACTTCTTTTGCATCTACAGCAGATGAGGTCAACCCTTCATCGATAGGTAGTGTTCTCTTCGAGCCCTCTAATGCTACACCGAGAACTATATTTTCCTCCAAGGCAGATCTTGTCATTGGTGGCTGAGAGACTGGCAGCTTCTCATCTTCCTGTTTTGATTGGAAGGGTTCTCGTAATCCTCCTGCTTTGTCAATACCAGTTTCCTGCAAGGTCAATGAAGGGTTCTCCAACTCGCTGCTCTGTCTAGCATTTTTCTGTTGCTTGTCAGTGACCTTTTTGTTTTTTAGCAGATCATCTGAGATTGAATCTGGAACTTTTGGGCTGGAACTAGATGTTTCTGCAGCGTTAGAATTTGTTTTGGAGACAGATTTTGATGGTGATTTCAAGAGCACTTTATCATCAGATGTCGGCTCAAATGTGGCCTTAAAGTTCTCCTTGGTGTCAGAGCTTGGAGTTTCTCCTATCTTGGCATTAGCTTTGGGTTCAACAGATGGTGTTCCTTTGGACTTGGAGTCAGGCTTTGGTATCATTCCTGCCTTGTTGTCTCCTTTAGTGTCAGCACTAGGCCGCACTGTGGTTTTACCATCTTGCTCTCCAGCTGGACGGGAAGAACGGCCTTTTGTTCTATCTTCACCATTGATCTTATAAGAGGGTTCAATCAGTAACAGAGGCCTGTTAGATTGTACTCCATCATGGTTATACATCGAGTCTGCAAAAGGAATATTTTCCAAGTCAGCATCACTATATATTTTCTGCACAGTGCGAATTGGTGTGGCAAGCCGGGCACGGTGATGGCTGATGACTCTAAGGAGATCCAAAAGTATAGCTTCCTGCACCATCAACCAAAACTAATAATGGATCCATTCAAATATATCAAACTTAATAGAAGATACCATTACGGAAAATATAAATTAACATAATCAGAATGGTTCTTTTTCATCAGAAATTAAGTGACGATATGAATGTCCACAATCAGCAACCAAATTTAGTTATATTATATACCAGCCAAATAAAAGAAACCAAAGGATTACTTAAAAACCTATTGCTCGTGGTAAAGAAGAAAATAGCTATGCATGGCATTCAAAATAGCCAAAAGCATGCTTAATTAACAAAAAGCTATGAATAAGTTTGTCTTTGAATATTTATCTAATAAATCTCTCAATATTAAACAGGGATTCCTTTGAGATATTTTTATATAATTGATTAATTTATCGTTCTCTAGGATCTGTATCGTACCATAGTAGCATGGCCATTTTCTATCCTGATGCATAAAAACAAATAATTCCAAATTGAAATGATAAAAGGAAAGAAAATGAGAAAGGAATGCATGTTTATTTCAAAATTATGCAGTTTTCAAAATTTATTTTCTTCCCTCACATTTTTCAACTCTACCAAGTATTAAATGGAAAGAAAATTATTTTTTCTTTCAATTTTTCCATCTTTCTTACCAAGCACACCTTCAAAAAGAAAATTTATATTTTCTATCATTCTATTTTTCTATTCTTTCAATTTTCCTTTCCAATTTTCTTTACACTACCAAGCAAAGTCTTAATACTGCTAACTTCAAGTTTTTTATTGTTGGTACTTTTCACATCCATTTTACGGTCGATATTCGAGGTTCATGGCTATCCCTCCCAACAATGCCGTCTTCAAGGTTCGAATCTGCGTCCTCCCTTGAAAGTGCAATGTGCCTTACCATTGCCCCAACACATGTGCCAACTTCAAGTTATAATATAACTAACTTTTTCCTAGAATGGCGTATTACTGCCATTATCATTGATGCACCCAAACGCCCTGAAATACAATTCCCAGACCACATTCAAATTGAAAGGTATAAACTGCAGTATAGAAATCCTCTTACCTTGACACATAGGTACTCTTCAAAATGGGAAGTTTTTACAAAACAAGACACCAGTATCTGTCAAATAAGAAAGAAAAGGGGAAAGAATAATGGTAAGACATGGATAATATAGACAACACTCAGCACAACAACTAATGCATTGTACATGTCAGATATCACAGCCAATAATAACTCATGTTTCTTTCACAGTTTAGCAAAATCTATTGATTTGTTCCTCACTACCAGAAAAGGACATCTGTAAATACATTTACTGTATCTCTAGTCCATAAATTTGAAGGCTTTGCTTGGCATCAAGGATAGTAAGGAGTAAGGATGGAAATTTGCTAATCAAATGGTTAAGATTCATAACCACTTTCCTACTTTGTAGCTTAATGATTAGATTAACAAATTTTACATTCTCACTCCTTTCCATCCTTCATATGCAGAAGACCTTAAGAGAAAAAAACAAAACTAAAAATGGCAGTTCTTGGATTATAAGGTTCTCAGAAATGCTTAAGGAAGTTAATGTTACTTTACCCTTTTTTCCGTTTTTAATGAAGTACCATATCAACCATACACAAGCACTCAAAAAGGCATTAGGAAAAGGTCAATACTAAAAGGTAAATATAATTAGACTTTAAAGTACCTATTAGAGTAACCAAATTGCCAAATGTCTTTTGGTTGGTTAGATTTGAAAGGAAAATGTATGGCACCACATCACACACTTATATTACTGGCATAAAATATGAAAGATACCGGACTGAGGCAAATTCTTTTAGCATCACTAGACAGCACTTAGAAAAAAAATCTAAACAAATGATGAAAAAAAGAATAGTTTTACAAAGGCACGAACCATAAGAGCCTGATTTTCGGGATTGATATTTTCCAGAAATACTCTTCTGTGCAATCTCTGCTGCTCAACTTGAGGATTCTTAGCCAGGACTTTGCGCATGTCAGCAACAATATTCTGCACAAACAAAAGGAATAAAAAATATTTATAAAAATGGATATTGCAATGGAACGCCTCCAAAGGAGCAATAGAAGTTTTGGCATGCTAGGATAACTCCTTACACTAATTTTATGGACGTCCATGTGACTGATAGCCAGGTGAGTTTTAATGCGCCAATGAGTTTTCTGACTAAGATTTCTCACAACATTTACAGTAAATTTGTGGTTTGGAATGTGAACTGCTTCTCGATCTTCCCCTCTTACTATTGTTGGTGACCACCAACCAACATGCTAAATATGAAAAAAAATATAAGGCATAAGAAAATCCTCAGATCAATGATATAGTCCAGTTAATATTGAAGGGGTAAAATAGTCATTTAGCAGAGCCGGATATAACAAACTGTTTTTTTTTTCCATTATTTTAATATTGTTGGTTATTTTCTTGGATTATTAGATGTAAGGATGTTATATATAAGGAAAAGCTGTCAGAAGAGGGGCATGGATATTCCTCTTTGAGAATTCTTCTCTGAGTATTTCTTCATCTTTTATTCCTTTTCCTATTCCCAATTTTTCCGCATTCTTGCTTAATTTACCCCTGATTTCAGTGGAAGATAACAATCAAGCATATTTTTCAAGTGACAAAGGGAATCTCATCATGAAAACCCAATCCTAATTTAGAGATATAATACCAGCTCTATAACCATAAAGTATATTGAAGTAAGAACACCTTTTTGTCTAAACAACTCATTCAGAGACAGGGATCAGATACGAACCTCAACAGTGCCAGAAACTTCATATCCCTCAATCTTTGTTTGAATCCATTCATTCACAACAAAAGGTCGAGTTGCATGAATCATTGCACTTGAAAGAAAATTAGTGAATATCTACAACAACAAACAATACAATGTCAAACATTGGGGAAATGCATATACTGACACAGACAACAAAGGGATCTAGAAAAGATAGAACAGGAAAAACAATGTTTGGAACTTTGTTAATCTGTGTTTGATCTTGGCCTGATTTAGGACATGAACAAGATTGAACAAATAGTAATTTTATGTTTCCTTGGGTCAAAAGATAAATTTATTATTTGTTGCTTTCTAGGGGTCTATTCTCAGTGGTATTCCACCGATTTCCAAATTAGTTGAAAAATCTCATGATGAGAGTCTAGAGTTCCTTTTGGGGTTTCCTTCTGTTGTTATCTAAAGAGAACAAATTTCAGTGGTATCTTATCTCTAAATCCTTGTGAGAATAGGGTAAAGTAAACACTATAAGCATGTGAACTCTTTCATTTGATAAAGAAGATAATTTCAAAGATGGTATAGATGCATGATAAATTATGCTACCTTCTGATTGTATGAAGCAACTTTTAGCTTTAGGTGTAAAGTGTTATCTTGATCTTCTTCATCTTCTTATTCCCATTTCTAGTATTGTTCAAGAATTACAGACCATAAATCAGTTTCTTAAACCTATCAAACTTTTACCAAATCAAACACCAAAAGCAACTTCCAAGCTTCAATTGCAACCCTTAATTATTTCCCTTTTGTTAGTTTTTCACCCTCAAAGCTGATTTCCTTTCTAAACAAACCTGCAGACCTAACCATCTTATTCAATTAAACCCTACAACTACAAGTTCTTTCCGATTCAAAATTTTGAAATATGTAATCCCACATTCCAGTCCTATACCATCTATATTATTCTCGCTAAAATGCAGTTAACATAAAGTATTTTTACTTAAAATGCAAATATAACACTGTCCATTGGTAATAAGTAATATCAAGGCAAATGTATCCAAACATATATACAAGTTTAAATGAATCAACATGAAAATGTTATTTAGGTGTACCTCACGACCAGCAAGAGTCAGCAAAACCGTCCCCAGACCTCCAGCAGTCAGCCACTTCTCTGTAGAGAAACCCAGCAACTCCATGAACAATGACACAGCAGCAACCCAAACTGCAGAGTATATAGCTTTCCCTGCAAACTGGAAACCCATCTTGCAAAAAAGAAGATAAGTTTATGAATTAGTTCAAAGGGCCACATTAAAATTCAGGCTGCCATAAAAACAACCAGAAAATTATGTAACTAAATAAAATGAATGAAAGATAATTTATGTGTATTATAGGTATCTCTCTACTGTAATTAATGGAGGCATCCGAGTCACACTTCACGCACTCTGCTAATTAGCAATAAACAATAGCAATGACGTGAATATTAGTAATTAATATCAATTGTTTTATGTTAGAGCAATGTCACCTACATTTCTTGTATCACTGGAATCACTCGTCTCCATGAAGAATTTCTGCATTTGCTGAATCGTGCTGCACAGAAGCATTTTAACCATGTTTAGTGGCCAACAAAACAACTGTTATGGAGAAGTACAACTAGGAAAACATTATCAACATTATTCAGTTTCAGTTGAACAGCATTACGAAAATTATAAATAAATTAAATTAAATTGTGCTTCACAATACATCATTTTAAAGTTGGTAACTATCCTTATTGTTGGAATCCCTATAACTAAGGATAGAAATCTTACCTTATTACTAGTAGTTCCATTGTAAATAAAAACTAATCTCAGTTACTGATTCTTAGGAAATTAGGATTTGTTTCCTTTAAAATGATAATTCCTCTCTTTATAATCTGTAAACTAAAGCAGTAGAATAACAACATAATTTTTTCCTCTGAGTTTTTTCATGGCATCAGAGCTTTAGGATTCATTCGATCCTATTTTTTTCTCTAATTTTCCTTCCTAAAAATTCCTTCGGTTTAGTCCTCCAATGGGTGATATCAATGAAAATTTCTCTGAAACTAAGACATCACAAATAACTCAAAATATCAATCAAGGAATCACTCAATCGATTCTTATGGTGATTCGTGGTCGTGGCAAATTAGGGTACATCAATGGAGAAATTCCATGACCAACCATAGCTGATCCTACTTATGCCACTTGGGAACTCAACAATTCAATTGTAATGGCTTGGCTAATCAATTCGATGGAAGGTCATATAAGCCGCACCTATCTTTTTTTCAAAACTGCAAAAGACATGTAGGATGCAGTCAAAGAAAACTACTCAGATCTTGGAAACGCCTCCCAAGTATTTGAGATCAAGCTTAAGTTAAAGGATATCTGACAAGGAACACTCGAGGTAACTCACTACTACAACAATCTGAAAATTGTGGCAAGAACTGGATATGTATTACGAGGCAGATTGGGGTGAAGGCATAGAACACAACAGGTTTATGACCCATCTCAACAATTAACGTCTTTATGAGTTTTTAGCAGGACTGAACCGTGAGTTAGACAAGGTCCGTGGCCGAATTCTGGGCAGATCACCTCTTCCAATGATCGGTTAAGCATTTGCAAAAGTTAGAAGAGAGGAAAAGCGTCATCTTGTCATGATGGGAGATTCAAAAGAACCTAAACCTATGACCTCGATTTCTAACCGTCCTACTGAATCCTCTGCACTCATCTCCAAAGGTCCACAGCCACAAAAACGTGCTGGAAATGATTCTGGATCAACAAGACCATGGTGTAGTCACTGCAATCGTGTTGGTCATACAAAAGAATAATGCTTCAAACTCCATGGCTATCCTGAAAAAAAACAGAAGGATAATAAGACTGCCATGTTATCCTCCACTACTGCTGATGATGTTCTTGATGTTCGCTTAACCAAAACACAACTTGAGACTCTCCATAAGATACTTGGTACTCCCACTACTCATGGATCTCTAGCCACTCAAGGTACTACCCTCAACATTGCTTTTGAATCTAATAATCAATCTCCTTGGATACTCAATTCGGGCGCCTCCGATCACATGACAGGTGACTCCACGTTGTTTCACACCTACACTCCTTGTCATAACAAATCCCGAATCCGCATAGCTGACGGTTCTTACTCACTTGTGGCTGGAATAGGAGAAGTACAAATGACAGAGGTTTTTTCTCTCGATAAAGTCCTACATGTCCCAAACTTGTCCTATAATTTACTTTCAATTAGTAAACTTACTAAGGATGAAAAAGTTCTTGCTGAATTTTCTGCAATTGATTGTGTGATACAGGAACAGAAATCGGGGAGGATGATTGGCACTGCTAAAGTTGATGATGGACTATATATTTGGAATAAAAACAGTACACACGGGGGATTGGCTCTATCCACTTCAAAAGAGGACACTATTATGTTATAGCACCGTAGGTTAGGACATCCAAACTTTGTGTATTTGAAAAAACATCTTCCGCTGTTATTTCGAAATAAAAGTATTAATTCCTTGAAGAGTGAAATTTGCCAATTATCTAAACATACCCGTGTGGCATACCCATTAAAACCACATATTCAGTCCCAACCTTTTTCGCTAATCCATAGTGACTTATGGGGAGCCAGCCGAGTGAAAAATATTACAGGGGATAGATGGTTTATAACATTCATTGATGATCATACTAGGGTCTGTTGGGTCTATCTACTCAAAGAAAAATCTGAAACACCCAAAGTATTCCAAAATTTTCACTCAATGGTTCAAACCCAATTCAACTCTACCATACATACCCTCCGTACTGACAATGGGAGAGAATACTTCAACTCTGTCTTAAGTCCATACCTTTCTGACCAAGGCATTATACACCAAAGCTCTTGTCCTCACACTCTTCAACAAAACGGGATCTCTGAGAGAAAAAAATCGTCATCTCCTTGATGTGGCTCGAGCCATGATGTTCACTATGAATGTTCCAAAATACTTGTGGGGAGAAGCTGTCCTCACTGCCTGTTATCTCATAAACCGAATGCCATCAAAGATCCTCAATTTCCAAACACCTCTAAATACTCTTTTAAAGGCCTTCCCTCTATTTCATGTTCCTAATCTTCTAGTCAAAATATTCGGCTGTAAAGCTTTTGTCCATAACCATCAACCAAATCAATCCAAACTTAATCCTCGAGCCCACACCTGCATCTTCATTGGATATTCCCCTACACAAAAAGGCTATAAGTGTTACTCACAAACATTGCGCCGAATGTTTCTCTCGGGATGTTACCTTCTTTGAAAATGAACCATACTTTGCAGCATCTCATCTTCAAGGGGAGATTTTTAATGAAGCTAAGACCCTTAATACTCTCCTCATTATACCTCCTGACCCTCCTACTACTATCGCAAACAAACCTATCCCAGATTTAGTTGTTGTTTCCCCTGTGCAGTAAGAATTTAACACCGTCCTTCCCAATAACAATACCTCCACCGAAGTACAACAGCCACCTAATCAAGGAAAACAACAAATACAGGTTTACTCTCGACGGAATCGTTCTACTGAAACTGATACAGCAGTGCCAATTACATCTCCAACCGAGGACTGTTCTGAAACAGAAGTCCCACCTCCGTCGCCATCCATCTATCTTCCAATTGTAGTTCGAAAGGGTACAAGGAGCTGCACTCAACATCCTATTTCTCGGTTTGTATCCTATGGAAATTTATCTAAGTCTTACAAAGCTTTTGTGACTAATGTCGATTCTGTAAAAACTTCAAAAAATATAGAAGAGGCTCTTGAATCAGCTGAGTGGAGACAAGCCGTGATGGAAGAAATGAAGGCCCTCAAAAACAATGAAACATGGGAAGTCTCGAATCTACCTAAAGGGAAAAAAACCGTAGGGTGCAAATAGATTTTCACTACGAAATTTAAACCCGATGGCCGTATTGACCGATACAAAGCTCGACTTGTGGCTAAGGGATTCACCCAAACTTATGGTCTCGACTACAACGAGACGTTTGCACCGGTTGCCCAGCTAAACACCGTTCGGGTCCTGCTATCTCTTGCTGCCAACCTTGATTGGCACTTGACTCAATTGGATGTAAAAAATGTTTTTCTCAACAGGGAATTAAATGAGGTGTACATGGATTTCCCACCCGGGTTTGAAGAAAACAAGGACCAAGTGTGTAAGTTGAAGAAGTCCTTGTATGGGCTGAAACAATCTCCACGAGCGTGGTTCAGCCGATTTGCAAAAGCTATGACTAGCAGAAATTACATTCAAGGACAGGCAGACCACACCATGTTCTACAAGGACTCAGAAGAGGGTAAATGCTGCATCCTTATCGTTTACGTCGACAATATAATATTTACAGGAAATGACTCGAGCGAAATTTTGAGATTGAAAGAATTTCTTGGTACAGAGTTTGAACTTAAAGACTTGGGGAGTCTTAAATATTTTCTTGGTATGGAGGTAGCAAGGTCGAAAAAAGGTATCTTCATTTCCCAAAGGAAATATGTTCTTGATCTACTGTCGGAAGTTGGTTTGATGGGCAGCAAACCAGCCGAAACTCCTATGGAGTTTAACCTTAAATTGGGAACTAATGATGATGGAGAAGAAATCGACAGGGGGAGATATCAACGTCTAGTAGGAAGGCTCATCTACCTATCTCACACCCGTCCAGACATAGCCTTCAGTGTGAGTGTTATTAGTCAGTATATGCATGCCCCGAGGGAGAAGCACCTGGAAGCTGCATATAGAATACTAAGATATCTAAAAGGAACTCCTGGTAAAGGCCTGTACTTCAAGAAGACTGTCAACCGAAGTGTGGCAGTCTACATTGATGCAGACTGGGCAGGTTCTGTTAATGATAGACGCTCTACAAGCGGCTATTGTAGTTATGTTTGGGGTAATCTCGTGACTTGGAGGAGCAAAAAAAGTCTGTGGTAGCACGCAGCAGTGCAGAGGCAGAGTATCGAGCACTATCTCATGGTATATACGAAGGAGTTTGGATACAAAGACTTATGGGAGAACTAAAAGTGCCTTATACCAGACCTATGAAGATGTACTGTGACAACCAGGCTACTGTCAGCATAGCATATAATCCTGTGCATCATGATCGGACCAAACATGTGGAAATAGATCGTCACTTTATAAAAGAAAAAATACACTCAGGAGAAGTATGCATCATCTACCTACCTACTAGACAACAAGTTGCAGACATGTTAACTAAAAGTTTAAACAGAAACATGTTTGAAGAACTTATTGGCAAGCTGGGTTTGATTAACATCTACACTCCAGCTTGAGGGGGAGTGTTGGAATCCCTATAATTAAGGATAGAAATCTTATCTTATTACTAGTAGTTCCATTGTAAATAGAAACTAATCTCAGTTACTGATTCTTAGGAAATTAGGATTTGTTTCCTTTAAAATGATTATTCCTCTCTTTATAATCTGTAAACTAAAGCAGTAGAATAACAACAGAATTTTTTCCTCTGAGTTTTTTCACTTATCAAGCAATTAGTTAGGAGAAAGTGAACCAAAAATGAAAAGGAGAATAAATGCCCACCTCGATAAGCAAAATGCAAAGGCCAACACAGTTGACAATGATCTTACAAAATTTAAAAGTCGTTGCTTAACAACTTGGCTAGCTTCTGTAGGGAGAACTAATGGATCCAGTGTTCTGCAAGAAGTATGCCAATGAAATGCAAGTGAGTTGAGCATCCGAAACTAGATTTTGCATTTTATAACAGCAAATATAAAACTCTTTGAATTCTTTTCACATTGAATACATATTATATTTTAGAACCTGCACATGAGTATTGCTCCAGCCCACAACAGCAAAGGTTGAACATAAGAAGTTGTAACATAATGTGTTCTACTCTTCTTCCAACTATTATCACTCTTCTGCAGATATTCATAGAATATTAGATAATGCATAGACCTGATCTGGTCAAATGTTTATTGATCCATGGTAAAAGAGTAAACTTACATGGAGAAGTAGGCTTCTACCCCGTCGAATAAGTGGCCCAACACCATATAGGGAAAAAATTATAATAGTAGCGGCTGGAATCAACTTAAGTGCAAGAGGACTGGCTTGTAAGGTATTGTAAGACCTGCAATTCAAAGGATTAAATCTTAAATGCATAAACAAACATTACAGTCACTAAACATAAAGACAATAACCACAGCAGAGGTACTGTTTAAGGAAATATGCTCCTATAAGAAACATGAAAAATAAATAAATCATCTAAAGCAGAGCAAAGAATGTTTTCATAAATAATAGTTAGGGTCACATGTTACAACTTGAACCTAAGTAAAAAGCTAATAACTAGAAATGCTTAACTAATTAGAGAACAGATTTTCGGTATGACAATGATAACCACATAAACAACCCTGAGGTTCAGTAAAACAAATATGCCTACACATGTAAGCTGATGACTAAAGGAGGAGCAAAAGAGCACCTTGTTAATGAAATAGATGCAGCTTTTACACCAGGCAGTTCTAATATTTGGGCAGGTACTCCAAAAGCATGACACCTAAAGGCATTGTTTCTGTATGGAACAAAATGCATTGGCCTGTACAATTTGTTGGAGAGTGAACTTCTCCAAACATCCTGTTCATGCTGTTGCAGGAACTGTTGCAAGAAGAGAAGAAGAAAAAGATATTCCCAAACATCATTTAAAGGACATAAATTCTTCTAATTCTATTAAATGAAAGAATCTCTCGATAGTTTATAGCTCAAAGTACAATTGTAATTAAATAATTGCCAATATAGACAAAAGAAAGAAACTTTTTAGCTTATAAGAATCTAATATTTACATAAATTTTGAAAGGACAAAAATCTAGCATTTAGATCCAGCATAGTCAGACAACATCTGATAATCACAATATTGAGTGCTTAAGAGATTGAAATAGACACATTAATGACAACGTGCTATTAGACATGAAAACAGGCATGCAAACTACAACTTCATGAGACAGTTTCCATGCACTTTAAAACATGATATTGAGAAGCAAAAGCTATAATATATCCGTTCATAGGTAAAGAAAAGCATCCTTCATGAATTTGGCTTAACCAAATCTCAGACAAACCACAAATAATAGCAAGAGAAAAATGCTAAGAACACTTCAGAAACAAAATCCAATGTATATTTTGCAGATATGTATGCATTAATTAAGGTGACACCTTTTCTTATTTTAAAGACAACTCAATATCTATAATCACAGTTAACTAACGGCAGAGCAATAGTATCCTAAACAAGAAGCATCAAAGTCATACCGAAGCACGAGATGAGAGGTCAGAGCTCAATAAATCCAACTTCCCCCTTCCAAGTACAATCTGAAAACATAAAAGAGAGAAAAAAAAATTCAATATACATTAAAATTTCAAAACAGAAAGCAAAATGCTTTCTTAGATGAGGGGAATCCTGTACCTTAAATTTTGTCTTGTATACCTGGTTCCTGCAAAGTCCCAAATCATAGGACAATTGCAAAGAACCAGAAAGAGACATCGTCGAAGTGAAACTAGTCGCTTGCAGGGCGTCGCTAGTAGCAGAAGATCATAAAAAATTCCGATAAAAGCTAAGCTTTAAACTCAAAATGTATATTATTAAAGCGAAACCCTTATCCAGAATCTCACGCCGTAGAAAATTAAAAAATTAGATGCGCCAACAGAAGATAAAAATATAACTTATAAGAGCAATAAAAGTTCCCTGAAACCCTAGAAGAGAAATTTTACATAAAAAGTTTCAAAATTCTGCCAATCAGATTCATATGAGTTAACATAATTTTGAGCAGCAATTTGGGGAAACCAATAAACAAAAGATACGTTTAATATTTATATATTAATATAATATATATATATATATATATAGAGAGAGAGAGAGAGAGAGAGAAAGGAATGATATTAAGAAAAACCAAACTTCTTCTCGCAGGTTTAAGTATGGCAATACCGAATTAAGACGAAATTTAGACATAACAATCAGAAACAAATTGAGACAAAGCAACTACTAAAGTCCACAACAGGAAATGAAGAATCCTCTTAAAGAAAAAATAAAAATAAATTCAGAAATTGAAAGGCCATGAAATGATAGTTTACCTTGAAGCGGAGAATTTCAGGTATCGACCATATTTTCGCAGAAATTTCGAGATTGGCTCTTTCTTGATATTTTTCTCCCCCTAGGTAGAGATTCGCATGGAGAAAAAGGCAGAAGGAGAGAGCGAAGAAGGATTTTATTTTATTCGCAATTAGTATTTCTATTTTCTCGCTAAATTTAAGTTTTTGTTTTATTTTTTTGTTAAAAGTGGTGAATATTTAGCCCTGTGGATATCCACGTAGGCTCCAGTGGCGGAGAAATTCATTGGAGGGGGTGGCGCTGGCATGTGAATCGTTAATAGTTATTTGTTCCTTTATTTATTTTTATATATAATTAAATGCTTTATAAACACAAGAAAATTTCTGAACAAAAACGTATAGTATTTGAGATATGGAATTTATATTTAAAATAATTAAATAATCTTTAAAATTTTTAAAAAGTTTATATAGCTTTTTTTTTAAAGAAAAGAAAACAACGGCATGCAATTAGTAAAAGTTTGGAAAAGTGTAGTTTTAAAGATTTTAAAAAAGGATTTTGTTTGGAATAATATTATACATTCCCATGTATTATTAATGAAAATAACACCTTACTTCGCTATTAAATTAAGTTTTCAAAACTTTTTAAAAGAAATTATTTAAGTTGTTGTTTTTTTATACTTAATTATATACTTAAACTTTCAAAATGCATCAAAAAATTTTCAAACTTTTTTAGAAAAATCAATTAAGTTCCTGCTTTTTTTGGGTTTAATACCAATAAAGTTCCATTTCCGAAAATAATTTCAAAAATGAGCTGTTTCAAAAAATATTTACAGGAATAGATTGAAAACCCAAAAATGTGCTGATGTGGACGTGTTTTCAGGGGAAAACCTAGAAAAGTGCTTCCAGGTCAGCGTTTTTTTCCTTGTGTCAGGCAAAAACACGCTGACATGGACGCGCTTTTGGCCGTGTAATCCCCTAACGGTCACCTCCAACGGCCGTTTAAAAAGGCCCAATGGTCAAGAAAAAAAAAGTAAAAAATCCCCCAACCCATTTTTTCACACCAATTTTATTATTCTTCCAAAATTCTCTCTAAATTTCTCAAGAAAGCTCTCAAAGCTCTCTAAATTTATTATTTTTGTAAGAAATTTCTCTCTAAATTTCTCAAAAAAGTATTAATTTTTATAATTTGTAAGAAATTTGATCATGTTAGCAATGGCTTGGCAATTAATTCGTCTCGATGATGAACATATTTCCGTCGACCAAATGAAAATGGTAAGGATTAATTTCATTTTTTTAATATTATTTAATTTTTATAATTTAATTAATATTTTTTTATAATAGCCGGTAGATCGAGTGTTACAATGTTTTATTCATAATCTACCTAGTCCTTCATCACCGTTGATTGAAAATTACTTGAGAGAAGCGGGTTTTTGGCACGTGGACAATATAGGCCGGGGGTGCAAGTTGGACCCAAAACTCATCAGCACGTTTGTGAAGAGGTGGAGACATGAGACGCACACATTCTATCTTCCATGTGGAGGTGTACCATCACTTTGGAGGACGTGCAGTTACAGTTAGGGTTACCGATGGATGAGTCCATACTCACCGAGTCCGCTCAATCTGCTGATTGGGCAGCCATATGTTACGATCTTTTGGGTAAGACTTCAGATACTATTTACGGAGGACGGATCGATATGGGCCCGTTACGAGAGACATTCCTAGTGTTGGAGGATGATTCGACTAAAGTACAAAGAGTACGATATGCTCGAGCGTACATTCTTCAGATCCTCGAAGGTTATCTAATGCCGGACAAGTCACAAAACCTCGTACATCTGAGGTGGCTGCTAAAATTCATCGGTTTTAGAGCAGCTGGCGAACTCAGTTGGGGGTCTGCGGTGTTGGCGACATTGTACCGGAAGATGTTTTCGGTGATGCAACCAAATAAAATCAAATTTGGAGGTTGTCTCTCACTCTACAATCATGGGCTCAATTTCGCTTTCCATTTTTACATCCTCGAGTGGACCACCCGTATACATTCCCACACGTAAAAAGGTAAAATTAATATTAGATTTTACAATTATTAAATAGATTTAAAATAAAATTTTATGCTAAAATTTTATTTAAATAAGTGGAACCATTTGTTGAGTTACGGAGGAATACCTACCGCTCTTGAAGATATACGACTTCTATTAGACCAACAGTTGGAAGCGCATGTAAGTATTTATTTAATTTTGAACTATATATATACATAACATAGTCAATTTCATATTTAGTATTTAGCATTATGTATATAACTAATATTTTTATCACATTTATATAGTTTCAATGGACATCATACGAGGATTCAGTAATTCGGGCAGTAATTCCGAATGAATTCCTACAGAATCTGAACATCTGGCATGTTAGGGTCCCATTGGTCAGCTACGCTACTGTTGAGATGCACCAGATGGATAGAGTGTTGCAGCAATTCAAATTCCGACATCCTATTCCCATGGCACATGAGATGCTCGATGATGAGCACAAAATCGACTTACAGCGACCGAGTACTCATTAGTCGGTCTTCCAGTCGAAATATATCGAAATATGGGAAAATCGGTACTATAATATACCTACTTGCGAACCGATTATTGTTCCGGAGTTAGCATGCAATCTAGATTACATGTCATGGTTTAGGATCTATGGCAAGCCATATTTGCTCTCAGAAGAGGAAAGGCGTTGGCAAATCTGTGTCGAAAGAGAACAACAGGGCCCTTTAAATCCAAGGATAAGAGGTGGCGAAACGGGCCCATCAACAGCGCCCACGCAATCACCGACCCTAACGGAGCAAGCAACGATGCCCACACCACAGCCCCTTTAAATTATGCCAAATGCGTATCCTAACTCTTATGCGTATCCTAACTCTTATGTGTATCCTAACCCTTATATGTATCCTTTTTCCACTCCTATGTCAGGTTGGAATGTATGGCCAGGTGCATCTCATTTCCTGATGGCTCTAAGCCAATTGATGATATATAGGTCATTATCACAGGAGGGACCACACGAGGCACCATCGGGGAGCTCAACTCATTTTCAATCCACATCGCCTTATGAGATTCAAGCTGGTTACGCTCATTTGCCGTGGGTGATGCAAACACATTCGAGATCTTTGTTCTATCAATGTGAGTTATCTTCCCAACACCCACAACTATAAGCTGATCTCGAACAACCACAACCCTGGCCAGAAGCTGAACTAAGAAAGAATCCAAAGCGTAACCGTCGACCACCCCTATGTGGCACTGATTCCGACTGACACATACATTGATTTATTTTTGAATATCTGTGTACAAATTGTTTTTATATTGTGAAAAGTGAAACCAATTCATATATCATATTTGAATTTTTTTTTCAATTAATTATAATTTTAGATTTAAATTTACTATACGATTTTAATTTTTAGTCACTTGAAAACATTTTTTTTAAGAAAGCAATATGTTTATTTTATAAAAGCATACTTAATTTTCTTATGTTTTTTTTATATTTATAAAAAAATTCAACTACTTCTCTCAATAGAAAATATATTTTATATTAATAAATTAATTTATTGTTAATTATTGAAATAAAATGTTTGAAATAATTTTTTAGTTAAAGTTTAATTATTTTTTTATTGTTTAAAATCGATGTTGAATGATGAAAATAAAAATTTAATCACTTATAGTCTAGAAGTAAAATACATAGCAATCAAAATAAAAATATAATAATAAAATTTGACATTGTAACGTTGCCAACCCAAACATAAAGATTGTCAAACCCATAATTTCATATATAAGCATAATATTACCCTAAACCTAATATCCTAATTTAATTTTTCCTAAACCCTAAACCCTAATCAAATCCCAAAATCCTAAACTTAGGCCTTAATTTATAAATAACCCACTAGGGATTACACAGCCAAAAGTGTGTCCTCGTCAGTGCTTTTTCCTAAAGCGTGTCCATATCAGCGCGTTTTTGCCTGACACAAGGAAAAAAGCGCTGACGTAGAAGTGCTTTTATAGGTTTTCCCCTAAAAATGCGTCCACTTTAGCGCGTGTTTAAGTTTTCGGTCCATTCCTATAAATATTTTTTGAAACGACCCATTTCTGTAAATAATTTTGGAAATGAACCTTTATTGGTATTAATCCCTTTTTTTTCACGTACTTGAATTGTAAAAAAAAATTCAATTAAAACCACCTCATGACACAACCATGGTGTGACATGTGGCAAAAAAATTATAAAAAATAAAATTTATAAAAATTATTAAATTTTAATAAAAATGATAAAATATTAAAAATTATAAAATTTGTAAAAAATATTAAAATATATAAAAAAATTGTAAAATTTTATAAAAATCATAAAAAATTATAAAAATGCATAAAAAAGGTCATTTAACCGTTAACTTTAACAGTTGACGATTAAATTTAATGACCACTAGTTTTTTCAATTAGATTCATCACGTGTTGCAACACAATATGACATGTGGCAAAAATGAAAAAAAAATAAAAATCAATAAAACTTATAGAAAAATTATAAAATGTTTTTTTTGGTACGATAATTTTTATAATTTTTCACGAATCTTATGTTTCTTTACATTTTTATAATTTTCTTACAAATCTATAAAAATTTATAATTTTTTTCTATATTTATATATATTTTACAATTTTTATAATATTTTATAATTTTTAATAAATTTTAAATTTTTTAATTAAAATTTAATCATTTTTATAATATTTATTGATTTTTATTTTTTACCATTTTTTACCACATGTCATGTCGTGATTGTGACACGTGGTGGCCTTAACTGAAAAAAAATTAGGGGTGGTTAAAGTTAATGATCAAAGGGTCTTTTTGATGCATTTTGATAGTTCAAGTATCCAAATAAGTGGAAAAAATGGGGCTTAATTGCTTTTTTCGAAAAAAAATTTTGAGCCTTTTTGATACATTCTGAATGTTCAAGTACCTAATTGAATGAAAAAAAAAAGACAGAAGCTTAATTATTTTTTTTACACCCTTAAACTTTTTTTAAAAGAAAAAAAAGGAATTTTGTTTGGAATAATATCATACATCCTCATATATTATTAATGAAAATAACACCATACTTCATTATCAAAATAAAATAAAATAATGAAGTATTTTTAAATAAATAATAATTTTATTTAAATATAATTAAATATTAATTACTTATAACTATTATAAATAAATATTAATAACTTTCGAATTTAAAATTTTAAGTTGAGGGTTTAATAAATTAGGTTTAAGATATATAATTTCATGACTCGGATCATATGTTTAAGATTTAGGATTTTAATATTTAGTTATAATTAATTATTCTTTAATTATATTTAAATAAATTTATTATTTATTTAGCCTCAAAATTTTTTTTGTTTTTTTATCCTCATTGTTTTTTATATTATTCAATAATGAGGTGTCATATTATTATTCACTTATGGTGTATGAAACCCATATACTAATGGTGCATCAAACATTTTTCTATTTTGTTTTATTTAAAAAAACAGTTAAATTTTATTGAATTAATTTTGTACCTCATTTACATTTAGTAATATTATTATTGTCAAAAAAATATTTTTATTTAAAACCAAATTTAATAAAATTATTATTTAAAACCATTTTTTGACATTTCTTCAATTGAGTTGATGTTCATGTAACTTACGACACCAATTGAATCATTTTATAGGTGAAAATTTTATGTAGAAACAAATTTATAAAAAGATATAAAAAAACAAATGGTGTTTTTGTTTAAATGATAAAAGTTAATACTTTGAAGCTCATGGTATATTAAGTTCAACTCTCATCATGTCAGAGATTTTTTTAGATTTATTTATGTTTAAATTGACTTTTATAGGTTATATATATATATCTATATAAAGACAAAAATTCTCTAAGAAGATAGGATTTACGATTATTTAGAATTGAATCAAGCATAGGTACTGGGCATTGTGATTTCATATATTCTATTATTCTCCATAAAAATGTTGATTTATTGGTAAAGAGATGAAGAAATAGATTTATTATTACATTTCAATTGATTCAAGACCAAGAGAAAGAACTAATGTTGCATTCCCATTCTGGTATCTCGATGGAAATACCCATAAATGGTATTTTTCGTAGCCCGTTGATAATTTAGGTCTTATAGATACTCGCACAACATCCCCTATTCATAAATCTGCGCCTGCTTTCATACAATTAGATACAAAATTATATATTTTTGAAACATGAATTAAAGTAGTTGATCTTTTAGCTCATTATCATCATGGAGAAAAAAATCAAACTATTTAGGGAGGTTGGGGTAGGTGAAACAGTACTCATTATGGAATTGACAACATTGCCAAAGCTCATGGAGGCATATCTGTATTTGGCGGAGTAGGTGAACGGACTCATGAATAGTTAGATAGATATTAGTAATAATTCTATATTATTCCAAATTACATTAATTTGTGTATATTTTTTTATTTTTATTGTTGTCTATTTGCAATAAGAAAATTCAATGCAAACTTTTATTTTATTTTATTTTATTTTATAATTCTAAAATCAAGAAATTTAATATAATTTCTCTTTTACTTTTCTATGATATGTAGAAGCCCAATATCAAATCAAAATTCAAAAGAATAAACTCAAAACGTCTCATATGCTAGACTTACTCTAATGACTTGATGTGCATGCTTCAATCAATTTTTAAAAATTCTAGAAGAATGGAGATTAAATAATAATAATAAAATGGAAAATCAATTCAAGAATAAAGATTAAGAATATGGAAGAAAGATCCTCAAGTTTAAAGAGCAAAAATAGTCTTTTTTTTGTAATAAAAGAAAGCTTGCGAGAAGAAGACTCTTTTTGGGAATTAAAATCTAAAAATTAAGAGAAAAAGTAAGAAATAAAGCCAATAAATTCCACGACTTGATAAGATTGAACAAGAAAAAAAATTAAATGCACTTGTAGAAAGATGTAACTAAATTTGATGAAGTTGGATGAATGGAGATGAATGAAATTGGATAGATGATCTAATCCCCTAACTTATGTTGGCTAATTGCTAAAGCCGTATATTGGACTAGCTCACTTTAATGTAGAATCATTCAATCACATTTGCTTAAATTCCCTTCAACTTAACACTTTGACAACACTCCTCGTGTCTATCAAAGTTCTTTTTACTTTAAAACCTGTAACAAGAGTAAAACTACTAATGAATCATTACCCTCAATATCAAATAATTCTACTTCATCACTATCGAAAAAACCTATTCTCCATGGTTGAGCCAGGCGAGGTTTCTTTGTTGCAACTGACATAGACATAACATTGCGTAAATATGTATTTCTCTTAATGTTAAATCTAGCTCACTATTCATTGGACCCCACAATAACATTGATCACACCTCTTATGGTCTATTTTTTTATCCCCTATTGCCTCCGTGCGAACCTAAAGAATCTTCACTTGCACTAGCATCTTTATATACTTATGGTTGTCCTAGGTGAGTGAAAAATTACTTCAATTGTCCCTGATGCACTGTTGATTCAATTGCATCCTTCAAATGAACACAACCTTCAATTCTATGCCCTTGTGCATGTTGGAATTCACATATTCTGTAACAACCCGATTTTTAATCGGTGTTTGAAAATGTGGTTTCAAAGGTGAATTTCATAAATTGAATTAGAGAAATTATTAATAGAAGGATTTACATATCTAGTACGAGATTATAACTATTGGATTTTCGAGTAATTAAATTGAGGAAGTCCTTAATTAAGGTACAATTACAAAATTGTAAAAGTGTAATCGCTATTGAGTTTAAATTTAGAAAATACAAAAGGGCTTATTGATCTATTGTAATTTGAAATGTCAAATCAGGCTTCCTCATTATACTTAAAGAGCTTATTTTTGGGCAAATTAGCTTTCTTTCCGTAGTTCAGTGTAGATTTTAGATTTTCAACTTAATAAATGTAAATACCTCTTTTTACTCATTTTGAGACCTAAATTGACCAATTGTGCCATTGGGGGCCTAACGTTTGATTAAGTGTTATAGGTACTTAATGATGGCCCGAAATTGTGCGAAAACATCACCAAATAAAGGGGTATCAAGACATCAGAGCATGGGAATCGCAATACCTCCATCAAGCCCAGGATGAATACCAACTACAGTGGTATCGCGAGATCCACTTTGGGTAGTACGATATCCACCTTCTAAGGGGCAACCCTATTTCAATATTGATTACGATATCGCAATATCCTACCCTGGGTCTCGCGATATCCACATCGTGAAGGAGACAAACAAATGACGCTAGGGGTAGTTTTTATCCAACCGAAGCACCAATCAGATAAAGGTCATTCAAGGGCATTATGGTCACAAAATGGGGTCAAAATTTTGTTGCTAAAACAACCAATTTTGGCTGAGGAGAGAGGGATACACACATTAGACTTAGTTTAGCTTAGTTTTCTCTTTAGTCCTTTTAGGTCTTGTTCTTCATTTTTAAGGTTTCTTAGTTCTCATCTTCCTTAGTTGTAGAGTTATTTTTCTGTAACTTTTCTTCTTGTTATTGTTGTTCTTTAAGTTAGTTAAGTTAGTTATCACTATAACTAGGGTTTATTTGCACTTTTAGACCATTTTCTTTGCTTGTAACGACATTTCATCCTTTAGTTCAATGTATTTCATACTCTTTTCCTAGTGGTGTTGAAAATAGTAGTTTTGGGGTCACAATTCCAACGTGTCAACCTGTAAATATTAAATAATTAATATTTACGAGGTCATTAGTGTCGTATTAAATTTTGGTTATGAAATTTTATTATTTAAGTAGTTTATTAATTAAAAAGGTTTAAATCGTAAAAGTTACAAAAGTTAATTCCTATTAATAATAAGTACTAAATGGATATGGAAATGAAAATTAATGGACCTAAATGGTAAATATACCATGTCATTTCATGTAGTGGATAGTTAATGGATGTTTTGGTGTGTAATTTAAATGTTTTATTAAGGGTAAAATAGTAAATAGAAAATAAAACTTAAATTTAGTTAAAATCAAGATGTTATCTTCTTCATTTTAATTAGTTAAAATTGAAACACCATGGATATGATAAGGGAGCTTTTGACATTGGCTTAATTCACTTGCATGATAGGTATTTTCACCCGTTTTTCATGAATTTTATGTTTTTGAGATTGTTGTAGCTTAATCTAGCTAGCTCGGGGATTATTTTGTGAAATTGTCAAATGTTTAGAAATTTACCATTGATGGTTTTGTATGTTTTTGGTGTTAATAGGTTCTGTTAGAAGCTTGATTGTTAGATATGATTAAATTGTAAAGTGATTTTTAGTAATTTTGGGTTTAAGGACTAAATAAGTAAAATGTTGAAGTTTGCTTGATTTTCATGTAAATTTTTGAAATTTAGGGGATGTAATAAGATGGATAAAAATTCTGCTACATGGGTATAGAATTTAATTGTGGAAATAAGCTTGTTTCAGTTTTAGGGACTAATTTGAGTAATGTGTAAAAGTTGGGGACAATTGTGAAAATTTATAAATCAAAAGACATATGCATTAAATTGAATAATACATTAAATTGAGGCTAATAGTTAAAATAAATTATATTATAGATCAAGATCAAGTTGATAATCGAGGAAAACAGAAGGTTGTTGACTAGTCCCTGAACTTTTGTTATTTCTACAGTTTAGCCCTAGTAAGTTCGTATGGTAATGTTTTGAGTATCATTAGTAATGTTTTTATATGATTTATGTAATTTGATGATACTGGTTATGTTGGAAATATTATGTTTGAATTGGTGAGAAATTAATTGAAATGGAAACTGTTATATGGTTATGTGTATCAAGCCTGATGAATATAGGATAGGATACAATTGACATGCCAATAGGTTATATCACGTGCAGTACGGGGTTGATTGGTGGTGAGATGATAATTTCTTATTTATTCTTGTTTACTGAATATACCGAAGTCCAACATTTGTTGCAGACTATCGTGTTATATTATAGTGATTCAGGTGTGTTATTAGGGGCGTATGTAAAGCCTTCGGGCTTGGCACTCAGTGCCTAGGTGTGTATCGGAGGGATGTTAGCCTACAGGTTGGCACTTGGTGCCCAGGTGTGTTCTTGATTGGTTAGCTCATTTGAGCATTCTGGTGTGTTACCGTGTATCTGGATCCTTTATATCATTCATCAAGCAGATTTTCATTGGTTAGACGGTTTATAATGCGTATTATAAGTGATTATATGATTTGCTTATTGGTTGATATGAGTTGATATTGAATGATTTAGTTCAATTGAGTTGTTTATCTATTATGAGTATTGATATAAAGACTCGCCTGTTAAATGGTTGTGATTGACAGGATTTTATTTTATTAACTGATACTATGTGAATTATATGTTTTTACGGTAAGCTTATCATTTTTAACCGTTGAACTTACTAAGCTCTATTAAGCTTACTCATGTCTTTTCTCTTATTTCCTTGTAGATTACTTTTTGTGGAATCGGGATGTCGGATCAACTCAAAGAATCACACTATTCGGATATCTTTTGGTAGTTTTTGATATGTTTATCTTTAGGTTATATGGCATGTAATAGGTGTGTTTTGTATATACGTTGAATACTTATTTCATGTGTTACATAATAGGTTGGTGTAAAGTTGTTTAAACTTGGTAACAATTTGCTTGTATGGTTGCTTTTGGTTTTAGTATGAAATTTGCATATAACTATGTTTTGGCTAGTTGGTATAAATTCTTGAAAGTAATTGAAAAAAATGGTATATTGGTTGTGTATGGACAAAATGAAATGATAAGTATGGTATGTGTTTTTTTAGGTATAAACTTGTAAGCTTGAATGCAATTTGTTGTGGTATGTTTTGTGAATGTATTTGTTTATTGAATTGTGGTGCCAATGAGGACACATTGGTTAAGCACTTAGGTTGGATGTTTTCGGCATATTTCGGGCTGATTTGATCGTGTTTTAAGTTGATTTGATTGCTGGTAAATGAGTTGCTTGATGTCCAAGTAAACATGAATTTATAGACTTGCATTTGAAGGCACAAATAGGGGCACACGGCTTGGGACACGGGCTACCACACGGCTGTGTGCTACACACGATCTCTTTATAAAGCCATGTGTTTCAAGTCAGTATGTAACACAGTCTGGGAAATGGCTTGCGACATAGCCGTGTGAAGGTACTTCGATTGTTACACAGTCTGGCACACGGACATAGCCGTGTGGCATTATTTCGAATATCCACACGGGTTAGGGTACGGCCATGTGTCCATACTTCGAATGCTTACACGATTTGGGCTAAGTCACACAACTTGGCCACATGACCGTGTGACCTCTATTTTTCAATTTTTCCAAATTTTTTTTGCTTTGTTTCAAAATGATCCTTGAGTATTTTCAAACTATTTTTAGGGCCCCATAGGCTCGATTTTAGGCCCGTGAGTGTATTTTTACATTAGTTAAATTAAGTTATTGAATGTTATTAATCACTTTGCATAATTGTTTTATTGTAAGTTAAATGTTCAGATTGTATTGTAATGCTCTGTAACTCTAATTCGACGATGGAGACTGGTTAAGGGTGTTACGTTTCAGTTGCTTTTAGTTTAATCTATTAAAGACTTCAACTTTTATGTTTATTGTACTTCATTCTACTATTGAATGTTCATCTACACTTTTTTTTAAGTTTTATAGATTAAAAATCCAAACTTTTATCTTTTTTTCTCAAGCTTTATGTTAATGGCTACCATTTCCTTTTATTGCATGTTTGTTATCTTATTTTTTAGCATGGATAATTAAACTCTAAGGAGGTTGGTTGATAGAGATGCAGGTAAGCTGATTTTTGGACGAGGGACTAAGTTGCAAATAAATTGAACTAAATTGAATAAACCTAAAAACTTAGGACTAACGTCCCTAAGGGAATATTTAGGCAAGTGAGATCGAGAGGTAATGTTAAGCACCAATTCGTTAGTCCCGAGTTGGCCGGTGAGATCGAGAGATAAACCAGACTAATTTGTCTAATTTGGTAAAGTCGAAAGATAAACTTTAGGGGTTTAAGCAACTTAGATCCTTAATTCAAAGATTAGTGAACCAAATCAAAATCAATCAACCATAGTTTGTTATTCGTTGGTTAATTTAGTAACTTTGCATATTTTACAATTTAGTCATTGCATCAATTAGTCGGTAAATTAGTATAATTAATCTTAATTTTATGGTCTGTTGTACTATAGTGTTTATCAATTAGTTAGTTAGACTTTTTATTTTGCATACTTGTAGCTAGAATTTGTTCAATCGTCGACTCTCTTGGGTTCGATCCTCGAAGTACTCCGTACCCGTTGTACAATTAGTAGATTCTGGTTATTTATTTGTTGTCTTTAATTGTTGATTTCCTTCTGTCGTTCGTGAGGGTGATGTGAGGGCAGTTAAGTTGGTGGCACCATTGCTGGGGAGTTGGTGCTTGATTAAGCTATTTTTAGTTTTGTTGAATGTTATATAGGGAGATAGTTGACAAAAGCTAAATTTATAGATACAAGTTTTCTTTGTGTTTGTTTTTATTTTGTTTAAAATTTTTGTTAACTTGTTTTACCTTATTTTGCTTGTAGGAGGTGGTGCATGACTCGGACCGGTAACGGTATTGTACCTTTCTAACCGGAATGAATTTTGGCATACGTGAGAAGGGCTCAACATCTGAGGGACACCCAACCTCCACAAAGAGACCAATTGTTTGAATACCCAAGAGTAGAAAGACAACCACCATAGCCACCAACCATAGAACAAATAACTTTGCAGAATAATGCTATGCCTAACTTGGAGGTTGTTTGGGGAAGCATTAATCGCTTCACGATTGATGTGAATAACTTCGAAATAAAGCTCGCAATGATCCAAATGATTCAAGGGAATCTCCAATTTCGGGGATCGATGAACGTGGATCCTAACCATACCATCTATAAGGTGATCTTCGCTGGACATGCATGGAACACATGTGGAACACACGTGGAGGATACAGACTTATTAATTGCCTAACTGTCCTAAGAAGTCATATCTTAAGACGTCACATCACCATCGCTACAAGGGAACAAAGTATGACTTTACTGCCAGTAGTCTCTAAACACATAGACATCCCTGTCAGTATAAAAGCTCATGATAGGAATTGAAAAAGACCAAGTCCCTTTCCAAATTAGATTCCCCTTCATCAATAATGTATCATCTAAAACATTCAACCAATCTCTAGTGGCTCTTTGCTTGAGCCCAAAGTGAACCACCATCCAAACCACCACTTTATCCTCTCGTTAATCACACTAGTTAACAATTTAAAAATAATTATTGCACTAGTTGTTTAGTGGCAACAAAAATAGGCTTTTTTATGTAATAAAAAATTAGATATTATAAAGTTCATAATTTATGGGATTTATACTTTCTTATCAATAAAAAGATAATCAAAAGCATTGAGAATGGGATGAAAAGAATAATTAGATCCTATCCCTATTTATGGAGCTTTTCATCCTTCCAAATAGAGAGACCACCATTTGTTCAACATACAACTTACCGTTTATGCATTAAACACTTTTTTTTTCACTCCTTTGAAAGTTGATAGGAATCTTTAACGAAATTTCTTGAATTCATTGAGTTATAATTGGAGGCTGCATTATACGTAGACAGTAGTAGATTCATTTTATGAGTGGGAAATTTATTAAATAACGTGAATAGTTTTAGTGTTTGTATGTTGCTTTCTTTACTTAATTCTTTTGTAAAATGCATTGTTCCAACATATCTCGATTTATTAATTGATAATGAATTTAACTTTTACGTAGACACCCACATACATAAATAAATTATCAAGTTACATAAACATTCTTAATGAATGTAGGCATTCTCTATTGTTGCTCTCATTAACTTGTCTCAGACTTAGCATTTAACAACCAGACGGTCTTTATAAATAATAATATTCAATTAAGAGGGTTAAATTACAATCTTTGACTCATTCAGCGACTTAATTATGATTATATGGTTCCTTTAAGTCTTGAAATTGATTTCTTTTGGTCACTTTATATTTAGGACTCAAATCTTCTGAAAAAAAAACCGAAATTTACAATTAGTACTAGATCTATTAATAATTGAATTATTTGTTTAAGTTCGACGGCCTGCTCGAAATTTAAGAGGGTTTGAGTAAAAATATTAGACTAAAAAAATGAGTTTGAACAAAAAAAATTAGACATGTTTAAAACATGGGCTAGGCTCAAGCTTGAACATACAAAGCCTGAGCTCAATTCGACCCTATCCATTTTTAAGTTTGTATTATTTTATATTATATAATTTATAACACATAAAAATTAAATTCATAGTAGTATAAAATAATTACAAAAATATTAAAATAACTATATATAAAATTTTAATAAATTAAAAATAATATAAATATATATTTTTAAATTTATATGGATGAGCCTAAAATAGGCTTAAGATAATTATTTGCCGATATGAGATGGACTTGAGTAAAATTTTAGGGTAAATTACACATAAAAGCCCTATTTTTTTAAAATTTACCGAAATGAGCCCGGTATTTTATTATTTACCGGAATGAGCCATTTTCCCCGAAATCGCGTCCATGTCAGCGCGATTTGCTTACGTGGACACAAATCGCGCCCATGTAAGTGCGATTTGCTGACGTGGAAGCAATAATTCATGAACAGTTTATGTTTTTTAGCTTGGAAAACTTTAAAAGGCCATAACTTTTGGCGCGATTGTCCAATTGAGACGACTTTTTTTTTATTTCGAATAACTTTTTGAGATCTACACGCTGATAAACAGCCGAAGGCGGTTTGCCATAGTTTTCGTCGAAAAAGATCCTTTTTTGCCTCTAAATTTTTATTTTTTCGGTTTAAAATTGAATTTTAAAACATTCAAATCATTATTTTCCTTATTTATTTGAAGTAAACACCGGATTTTTTTTAAAGAATTGTTGTATTATTTTTTCTAATTTGACACGTGTATGGAATAGGTCCGATAAATCATTAGAACGTAAGTAATATAATTAAGATAATAACAATATTTTTATAATATGTCAGTTAATTACTTTAGTTTAGTTGGTTAAGATGCTTGCTCTTTTCCCTTAGTACCTTGGTTCAAATCTTGTTGGTAATAATTTTGAATCTTTTTTGTACTTGTTGCATTTATTTTTTTAATCAATTAACTCTTCAATATTACATTAATATGTATTATTAGGGGCAAAATACCAAAAAAAGGGGGTAAATTACACATAAAAACCCTATTTTTTTAAAATTTACCGAAATAGGCACGGTATTTTATTATTTACCGGAATGGGCCATTTTCCCCGAAATCGCTTCCACGTCAGCGCGATGTCAGGGGACGTGTTAATCAACAATAATGATTAAAATAGTGCTGCGCACAATTACGTAAATTACCCTCCAAAAATATAACTGAAATTACCTGTCATTGCCAACCAGATTGATCAGGGGGCTCCTAAATTTAATAGCCTAACATTCTATTAAAAGCATTCTTTATTTATTTGAAAGCTTTCTAAAAGTTGTTTAGTCTTCAACTGGCTGACAGATTATTATACTACTTTAGCTTAAACAACTTTGATTTCTAATAATAAAATTAGTATTTTCCCACACTTTTTGACAACTTTATTATTACTATTATTATTATAATAAATTTTAAAAAAATAGAAAAAAGTCGGTTAAAGCAAAAAAGAAGGGTGCCCTGAACACCTGGAACAATGCAACATTCATGACCTATTTAGTTTGCTCTCCTCCTCTCCATCATCACAACATTCACATTTACATAACCAAAAACAATAACAAAAAGAATAAAAAATCAAAGGAAAATAGTAAGGATTGAAAAGATGTTACAGAGAGCAGCTAACAATGCATATTCATGGTGGTGGGCTAGTCATATCAAAACAAAGCAGTCTAAATGGATGGATCAAAACCTTCAAGGTATTTCTTTTGCTTGATGTTTTTGTTTTTTTCTTGTAATAATTTCTAGGTTTTGAATATTTGATGTCTGAACTGTGGGGAAAATGCAGAAATGGAGCAACAGGTAAAGGCTGTTCTTAAGCTGCTGGAAGAAGGAGACTCGTTCGTAAGGGGAGCCGAAATTTACTACAAAAGGAGGCCCGAATTGATCCATTTTGTGGAAGAATCCTATAGAGCTTATCGAGCCTTAGCTGAAAGATATGATCAGTTATCAACTGAGCTACAAAATGCTAACAGCACCATTGCTTTCGTTTTCCCAGAGTAGCTTCATTTCGCGATAGAGGACGAAGACGAATTCGGGTCTCCCAAGTTCTCGAAAAAGCCATTGGAGAACTCGAAGGGATATTCCTATGTCCCCCTATGTTCCTGAGAACTCGAAAGCCCATCCATATCTTCCTGACAACTCTAAAGGCCATTCCTATCTCCCCTACGTTCCCCACAACGCCACAGGCAATATCCCCTCTGTCCCAAATGTCCCAAACCCTCTATTTAAAATATGCTAAGGGCTCAGTCACATCAGGCTTCAAGAAAAAGCAACATAAGATAATATCACCAAAAGGGAGTATTAGTGTGATTCTGAAATCCGGTTTGAGTATACCCCAAGGACTTGATGCGATTCATAGGCTTCAGAAACGGATCCTGGCATTGCAGACCGAGAAAGAGTTCACTCGCAACACCTACAAGAGTGGGATGGCCAAGTATTGGGAATTAGACAATGAGATTCAAGAGATTCATAAGCAACTTTGTGGCTTGGAAGATGAGTTTGGCGAAGGTAAAGCGATTGCAGATGATGAGGCTCGAATCCTGATGGAAGTGACCGCTTTGAAATCTTGTAGAGATACATTGGCTCAGCTCGAAGAGAAATAGGAGGGGTCTGTAATGGAAGCTCAAATAGAGCATAAAAGGGTCAAGGTTTCGAGGGAGAAGTTGAACGCCCTCAAGAAAAAGTTCCAGCTTTTGAATGAAGTCAATCAAGAAAAGGGTGCTAGCGACAATGATGATAACCAAAAGAGAGAGGAAATAGAATATTTAAAGGAGAATATCACGAAACAGTTTGAGGTTTTCTTTAGTGGAACTTTGAGTGTGACGGAGATGGCTGAGAAGATCGATGAACTCCTGAACAACATGATCAACTTAAAAAGCACGGTCACATCTCAGTCGATTCTTGTCCAAAGACTACGAATCGAGATCGATGAGCTATAGGCTCAAATTGAGGTGTTGGAAGATGAAAAAGCCACATCGATTGATGGGAAAAATGATGTGAAATTGAAGAAGAAGATAAGGGAAATGGAGGAGAAGTTGAATGAGATTCAGGATTTGAGCCAGACTGTTGAAGATCAAAACAACAATCTCCAAATATATTTCACCGAAGCAAATTGTAGTATTGATCATATTTCCGAAAAAGTTGATAGTATGATGCCATTGCCAGATGACAAGGTCGATGAAGTAGAGAAGAGCTCATCCATGGAAGTCAAATCATCAAATGAGAAGGAGACCAAAACAGGCATTGAGCTTGAAACAACAACAACAGGGACTGTCATGGTGTTTACTTCATTACAAGGGAAGGACACCGAAGCCGCAAAAGAGCATGAATCTGATGCAACTTGTACAAATGGAGGGGTTATTAGCCATGAAACTTCAATGGCTTCGAAGAAATGTGAAGACTCAACAGCGCGAGCTTCTTCACTGACAGTGAACACCATTGCCAAAGTTGGAACAGAAGGGGATGAGCCAAACTCGAAGCAGTTGTTGTCGAAAGGTATTGATGACAAAGAGAAGGATATATTGATGGAATACAATCTGAAGCTTCGAAACCAGAATGAGGATACAGAGAAGAAGCTGAAGGAAGCTGAGGCAAATAACCAAAATGGGATGTTTGAGATAATGTCGCAGCTGAAGGAACTTAAAGAGAGTAATGCCATGAAAGATGAATTAATCCGATCCTTACAAGAGAAACTAAGCTTGGTGAAGCAAGTTTAGTGATTTATGAGAAAATAGTGGTTATCGAAACTCAGCCTGCACAGAGAGAGCCAAGTAAACGAAGGCTTCGATGTGATCGATGCGGTGATGCAAATTGCCAACTCGGGAACTACTTTAGAAATCGAAGATAAGTTCCGGGCGGACATCGATGAACTACTAGAAGAGAACTTGGATTTCTGGTACAGATTCAGCACTACATTCTAAGAGGTGAACAAGTTTGAAGAACGAGTGAAAGATTTATAGGCGGAGGTATCAGAAATCGAGGAAAGAAGAAAGAAAAGCAGAGATAACAATGAAAACAGTGTGAAATATGCGCTGCAATTGGACGCGTGGCACTGTACAAACATCTCAGAGAGGTGCAGAAGGAGTTGAGTGTGTGGATGGAAAAGGGTGTAATGCTAAAAGAAGAACTGAAGGAGCGGTTCTCGTCATTGTGTGAGATCCAAGAAGAAATAACAAGGGCTTTGAAAGCAAGTGCTGAAGATGATGAGTTCAAGTTCTCAAGCGACCAAGCAGCCAAATTCCAAGGCGAGATATTGAACATGAAACAAGAGAACATTCGAGTTGCAATCGAAGTGCAAGCTGGTCTGAACAATGTAACAAAATTGCAGCTTGAATTTGAGAGGAACCATGCAAGATTGAGTGAAAAATGGGGAATTTCGAGGTCTAAGTGATATGACCCTGCCCCGAGCACCTCCTTGGACCAGCTCTTTAAATGTTGCTCGCAATCATTTGTGAGTTGAATTAGCTCAATTCCAGCTGGTTGAGCTCAAATCAGCTCATTTTAAATTCATTTTTAGCTTGCATTTATTTTGCTGGAATATATTTAATTTGTCATTTGTTAAATTAGTTGAGTTAAATAATTGAATTTAAATTCTGGTCAAATAATCATTAAGTGTTTTAATTATGTCTAAATTCATTACTTAATTAATTTGGTGTCTTACATATGTTCTAAAGTTTTTACAAATAATTATTGAGTTCACCGAATTTTATGTACAGGTTGATACATTCATTTGCTGCCAAGTTTAATTTGTTTGATACATGATTAATTGCTGCTTTGTTTTGATGCAGGAATTTAGTGTTATTTGCTGCCAAATTAATGTTTCTAAAATGCATCTAATTTATTGAATGTATTTGCTGCAGGCACATGCAATGGACAGCAATGAAGATGCTTGAATGATGGTGCATTGTGACCGATCACATGGAAGCTCAAATTCATTTCATGTACATTCCTTAAAGGAGAAGATTGTGGCTGTTCAATTCTGCTGATACATGAATTAATCAAGAGGAACGAATCTATCCATTTATGCATTCCAAAGGGAAATGTACGAGATTTGATGTCATGCCTTTAATCTCCAAGATACATGCACCAAGTTCATGACTAATAAGTTCATTAATTCAGCCCATGTACCAGCACATACATGCATCAAAAGAAGGGGCTAAATCAGTTAAATGCCAGTTGCCGATCTAGGTGCTTAAGACGCCATTATGATTCAATTAAAGCATATGCATGACACTTTCACCTTCAAGAACGTCCAAGGGGGGATTAAAGGGCAATTAAAGGCTAGACATTCATGGACTTAAGGATTCTTCATGGCAAAGTATGCGTGCACATACCAATGGGGAAGAGAGTGTCCATTCGGCTAATGCATGAATCTGCCGAATTCATGAACCATCTTTAATGTTTTAATGTGAACCCTTTTAATTGTTGTGTGAACACATTAGTAGCCAAATTTCAATAGGCATTAGAGAGCCTATAAATAGTTTTCTATTTCATTTTGTAAAGGACTTTTTGTCAAATTTTTGAATGAACTATTGTTCTTGTGAGGTTTCTCCCTCTCATATTTCATGTGAGTCTCGGTTTGGCTTATCTAGCGTGCTAGTGGCGTCAACCGAACTCTTTCCGAACTTATCACCAATCCTGGTGTAGCGTTCATCCATTTCAATATACCTTCGGTTCTTACTTTGTTAAGTAACGGGTCGAGGTCCATATTCCTGTTTCCATCTTTTCACCTTAAACCATATAAGATTTGGGGCGATACTCATTATAGTATTGAAACTTTCTTGACGTTTAAGTTCTATTTTCCATCTCTATCAATTACCTTTTCTATCCTACCTTGTTTCTATTCTAAACTGAACCTACCAACACCAAACCAATCTAAACCCCTTTCAAAGCTTCCGCAAAACCTTAGCCTAAATCACCCAATTTTGACAACTCCAACTATTCCTCCTCGACGATCGGGCAATCAAGTGAATCAACTCAATCAACTGAGCCGGATCGCATCACTAAGAACCGCCAAAGACGCCAGCTGTAATGCTCCAAAAGGCGGTCAAGAGTTTCGTTGAGCGCATTCCTCTTCGGCGGCAAACCGAAGAAGCAAAGGAAATCCATCTTGCGTCGTATGAACAATGGTTTAATGAGATCAGTCAATAGTAGCAAATACTAGATATTAATTTAAGTAAACTGATCATTGCTTGCTTGATTGCTTCATGCTTGTATTAACTTTCTACTATTAAGTTCTTCATTATTAATATTTGCTTTTACTGGCATTGCATTGCATTTAAGAGCTAATGATTTTATTTAAATTTAATTATAAATATATATAAATATATTTTTAATATTATATCAATAATAAATTTAGACTTTCAGACCGGGTCGGCTTAAATAAAAATAGGTCTAGCTAAAAAAATTAAAATTTTTGGGGCACGGCTCAAATGACACATTGACAAATGAACTCCAAATTAAGAGATTTTCTCGATTTGAGAAGAAAAGTAAGAGGAAAAACAAATATAAACACAATGATTGGTTGGATTGTTAAAATTTAAAAAATTATTTTAATTATTTAATTCTATTTGATTATATTTTTATCACAATAAAAATTTAATTTTAATTGAATCATAAAATAATATATTATTAATATTATAATATTATAATATAATAATGAAAATCATTATAATATAATTATAAAATAATTATATTTATTTATTATTTATCTATTATTAAATATATTTTTTATATCTTATATTTTTTCTATTATATTATATGTTATGTTTATTTTATGAGTAAATTCTATTTAATATATTTTATATTAATAAATAATATGATATAAATAATAACTAAATTGCTTATGTTATAAAATAAAAAGACAGAAAGTAAAAAACAAAGAAAGTAGGAGAGCAAAAGAGAGAGCGTATTTTATTGATAAATGAGAATAATTACAAAACTTCTCCAAAGCCGTAGAGATCTACTTCTAATGACTATTAGAATTTAAAGTATATCAAAACTTATCTAGACTTTGATGGACATTCACTTAATAAAATATTCATAACACTCCCCCTTGGATGTCCATTTGTAGATAATGTGTCTTGTTAAAACCTTATTAAGATAAAAACCTTGTGCGAAAAAAATGTCTACTGAAGGAAAAATAGTACACATATCAATAATATGCATAATATGTTGCCTCATTAAAAACCTTACCAGGAAAACCCAATGAGACAAAACATCGGTTAAGGGAAAACATCGGTTAAGGGAAAAAGAGTACAGCGTGTATTCACTCCCCCTCATGAAAACATCACATACTTTCTCATATTCTACGTATTCAATCTTGAATACTAGTTTTTCAAATGACTATTTGAATGTATTTGCTAAGCATTTATATCACCATTCTTTTGAAATTCATGAGTGAGGGAAAATTTGGGGGAAATATTGATGCGATCTCGGCCGCATCATGTCACGACAAAATTCGACGACATCAGAATTGGCCCAAGCACAAGGGGCCCAAGTGCAAAATGAAGTTTTAATTTCTCATATTGTTAAGTTGGTTGCTGGAATTATCGATCACTCATGGAAGTACAATTCGAGCGTGCCATGCAACCTTCTCCAAGTTCAATTCTAGCTCAATTTTAGTTTGTTTTAGGTCAAAGTTTATTTGCTAGAATAAAAGAGTTAATTCGGTTCTAGCTAGTTAAATAGTCAGTTAAATTTAAGTTTCATAATTATTTCATGGGTTTTAACATAAAAATCTGAGCTTTAAATAGGTCCTAATATGAAAATTTTAAATATGTTTTAAACTTATTAATTCTGTCCAATTTCATATAGCATTATTATTATTTTTAATTGGGACGCCATTCATACATGTTTATTTCTGACCTATTAATCATGTTCATTATCGGACAGAACTAATTCATGTTAAGAAGTCAGATTTATTAAATGTGTATTAGTCTATTACATCTTTAATTGTGTGTTTAACCAAGTGTTTATTATGTTTTCTACATGTTATCTCAAGGTTCGGCTGAACATTCATGTTGTCTTAAATTCGACTGAACATTCATGCATGTTCAGGTTCATTGGAGTTACTTCATTGGGAGACATTGCATCTGAATATTCATGCACCTGAAGCTGATCCATGCACTCTCCTAGGTGCCTATTCGGTAAGAGCATGGATGAACATTGAACTCAGCCCTTTGCTGCACAACCAATTCTTCAACAACCGGTGTTCACAGTTAAGTCTGTTCCTTTCCAAGTGTTCACATTGCTGACTATTCGGTTGCCACCATTGCTGTGCATGAATTCAGTAGCTTCAAGGAAGGATTAATTCAAGCATTAATCACTTGGCTGATTGAATACAATGCTCCCACAGCTCAACCATTATGTCTATTCACATTGGCTGTTCGGGAACATCAAATGACAAAATACCAAGTCTGTTCATGGATAGCAATAGGCAGCTGACTATTAAAGTAAATCATTGAATCATTTCAGCTGACTATTTGGGATGGAAATGGCCATGGCTGGTGGCGTCTTCAAGGAGTATAAACACTCACAAAATTAAAGCTCAATTAATTGGTTGCTAGCTCAACTTAGCTGACATGAACTTGTCCATTCGGCTAGCTTTGTGACAGCCTATAAATAGATAATTCAAATCTTGTCTTCAAATTTTTTTGCACATATATGAAACTTAAGCAAATTGTGAGTTATTCAACTCCTTTTGTTTGTTTGAGACTCGATTGACTTATCTGGCACCTTCTAGTGGCGTCAAACCGATTCTTTCTGAACTTATGACTTCCAGCAAGTATGGAGTTCACCCATATCCCACAGGTTCCTATCTCGTTAGATAGAGGGTCTTGGTTTGTTTTTCTTCATCCGTTGCATTACTAAGTGTTGACATAGGAACCGGGTCAATTTTCACCTATAAAATTGGTCCGTCCTTCAACCTTACATTTTCGAATCACAACTTAACCAAATTATCCATCCACATCTTCTTTGCCAACTGAACATCTTGAACATATTCAGATTAAAGCCTTCAATTACGACACTTCTCAATTTACGATCGAGAATCTTAGCAACTCGTAATCAACTTCGAGCACGGGTTCGTATCATTTGGTATCAGAGCTAGCCAAATTGAGTAAGTAATTTCGTTTTTGAAGCTCCAGGGAACGAGAAAAAAATTTGAATTAAAAAAAATTGCAATTACAATTCTGAAAATACAACAAGAAGATACATGATTAGTGTAAAAAAAGAAAAAAAAGAGAAGAAAGAAAGTTTGCTCGGAAAGCGTAGTTTGTCCCGAAAATAAATTCTATTACCTAAAACCTGTTTAGAACCACTTCTAGTTTATTTCTTTCAAGCCAATCATATTCCAAATATTTCTCCCATCTTCACATAAAATTTTGAAGCTAACTCCACCAAGATTGTGCTGTTAAGACAAAGGTAGTTTCTTACAAACCTTGGGAGGCGAATTCGAGTGGTAAAAGGCAAGAGTGAGTGTGAGTGCATTAGAGTGACAAAAAGCCTATAATTGAGTGCAAACACGAGTGGTGAGTGTTAATTTTTATTTTCCTTTTTAAGTGAACTTGTGAGGTTTTTCTGTGAGGTAAATACGATGTCCCGTAGTCCAGAAAGAAACGTGACCGAAGGAGGTGGTGCACGCCCTGTACGAAATGTTCCCACTAGTGGTGGTGTACTTGATCTTACGTATCAAGCCTTAATCCGTGAGATGGACCGGATGCTCCAACGACGACTAGAGCTCGTACAAGAACATTTGGAGCAGTTGGAAGAATGAGTCCAACGCGAATTAACTCCACAAAATCTGAGGCGAGAATGTGGACGACCGCGATTCCAATAAGACAACCTTTATAATCCTAGTGATATTGATAGTGATCAAGTATTCAATCGAAGCAAGAGACATCGAAACCAAAGGAATCGAGGGCCAAGGAAAAGGGAACGAACTCTTTAAGATCAATAGATGGAAGCGAGATTGTTGAAGAGTCAAATGTCCAATGACGTCTTGAGAAGAGACCCATATCGAGATTCCTATTCATCAAGAATTCGAGTCAAAATAACGCAAACCATGAGTTTGAAGCCTTTCGAGGTGACAAACGAGAAGGCATAAGTAATTCTTCGTAAGCACCAAAGTACTCATCCACGGAGGTTCATTTACGAAGGGTTGATTGTGTCTCAAATGTAACTCTTCCCAATTTTACTCCACGCCTGTCTTGTAATGAAAGATTGAGACAAAATGAGCTTGAAAGAAAAGAGAGGCAAGAGTTCTTAATGAGATAAAATGAGCGAAAATTAAAAGAAATTGAAAGAAAAAGAGAGCTTGAACGAAAAGAGAAAGAAAAAGAGTGCGAGCAAGAAAAGAACCTTTAAAAAGAGTTTGAGAATGAAAAAGAGAAAAAGGAGAGCGAAAGAAAAGAAAATGTCAAAGATGAATGTTTTATTGAGATCGAAAAAGTAAAAGAAAGTGTCAATGAAATGAGTATTGTTCTTGAAAAAGAAAGTGAAATAAAGAGTGAGAGTGAGTTGTCAAAAATAAAAGAGACTGTGGAAAAAGAAAGCGAGTTTGAAAATAAGATTGAAAAAGAAACGAGTGAAAAATACAAAGGTGATCAAGAAAAGATGAGGAAGGCCCTAATTAACCCACGTGCGAGTTTGCTGTGTGAATTTTCTTATTTTCGGGTCACTAAAGATTCATTTGATAAGTTCCTAATGAGAGACAATTCTGATTGATCGAGAAAGGTAAGATCAGAAATGAAATTAATCCACAAAGTGATTAAAGGTAAGCAAGGTAAGGAAACTTTAGCAATTGAATCACGACAATCTAATATTGTTGAGAAAAGTACCAATGACTTCATTTTCGAAAGATGTCCATAAATTAATTCGATTAATTGTCATTCTTTGATTGTTGTTGATGATGTTAGATTAAATCGGCAAAACTTGATTGTGTGTGATAAAGAATTTTCACATCAAAAGCTTAATTTGTTCGATTGTGATGGTTATGTGAATTCTTTAAATCGTTGTGCGAAATCCTCATGTATGTGCATACCTATTCGGATGAAATGTGAAACGTATAGTTGTTTGAGCATGAGTATGCCTAATCCTTGTTTGTTTGAGTTATGGAATTTTGTTTTCCAAGATTATCACTCTCAAATAGGGGTGTGCATAATTCGGTTAAAACCAAAAAAATTCGGTTAACCGACCGAATTCGGTTAAGCGGTCAGTTAACCGAATTTTTTCGGTCGGGGGTCGGGTAATTTTTTTTTATTTTTTGGGTAACGGTTAATTCGGTTCGAAACCGGTCAGTTAACCGAAAAAAATTCGGTTAACCGAATATTGCAGGGTAAGCTTTAAAAAAAATTTGGACCCTTATTACCATGGGCCTCAACCAGGTCAAATTAAATTTGGCCCAATTTATTTTCTCTCCTTTAAGAACCAAACTTTTTTTCAGCACTCAGCACACTACCACAGCAGTGACCAGCCGACTTTCACAATTTCACTAACACCCCTAAATCCCTAATATTCTCAATCTCAGTTGAATCGAGAAAACCCACCATTTTCACACTTTTTTGCTATCCATTTCTCTTCCACCACACCAACACCCAGACCCAGGTTTGTTGTCTTCTAATTTTACACCATGTTGCTGTCCATTTCTCCTTACTGCTTGACATTTGTGCTTTCAGCTTACTTTTATGGGTTTTTCTTTTTATTTCTGGGTTTTGCTTACTTTTATGTTAGTAATAATGTCTTCTTACTTTTTGTGCTTTTCTTTCATTATTATTTTCAAAAAAAATGTTGATTTTCTCTGTTGATTTCCTTGAAGGCTTGAACTCCAAAAGCTTGTTGATAACTATCTTATAACTATCTCTCACTGACAAAATAAAATGTTGCCTTACTTTATTTATTAACTATTATTTTAAGTTAATGTTTTTCATTGTTAAATATTTATTAGTTGAAAAACTATGTCGTTGTATATTATTGTCTTAATTTTTTCATTGTATACTATTGTCTTAATTTTTTCTTTCATCTTTATAGTTAACCTTTGTCGTTGTTTAATTACTTTTTTTATTTGTAATTAATGATAATTTTATATTGCATTAATTAAATAACAAAATCCTATATTGTTAATTAAATAATTAAATAATTAAATGCGAACATTTGAATCTTAAAATATTTAAAATTAAAAATTGTTATTATTTATGATTCAGTTGTATATGTTATTATTTAGAATAATAAACATCTTAATTATCAAATGAATATCGGGTTCACTGTCATTACATAAATTGAACATAAATTGAGATATCATATAAGATTATCAAATTGAACCGTTCAAACTAAATACCTTAATTCAGTCGTATAAGATTATTTTTCATATAAGATTATTTTTCATACCTTAATTCAATTTCTGTTCAATTATCAAATTGAATCTTACATGAACCGTTCACATTGATGATCATTTTTCTTTACGGCAAAACAACAATAATTTTATTGCTAACTACAATTTTCTCCACCCAATGATGCAAAAGCATATTTATTTAATTAGTCTGACTTTGCTTGGGCTTTATCAACTAATTTAATTGATTAAGTTGAATACCGAAGGGTGCAGTGCATGTGTTCCATAATGATCAACTAATTTAATTGATTAAGTTGATTAAGTTCCATATTGCATCAATTTAATTAAGTTTCTGGATTTTGTAAATAATATTATCCTTGACCCCAAGTTTGTCGTATTATTTTAATTTATTATATACTTTTTTTCTTGCAGAATGTCAACCGAACCAACATCTATTGGGGGTAGTGTTACACCTCCTACTTCGATAGATTCTAAAAATTTGGGAGTTGGAGCTTCAATCCAAACAAAGGGGACTACCGGGAAAAGAAAAGCCCCTCCTCAAAGGTCAGAAGTTTGGTCTCACTTCACTAAATTTATTAATAGTGAGGGTGCAAGTAAGGCTAAATGTAATTATTGTGAAAAGGAATTTTGTTGTGATATGAAAAAAATGGTATGGGGTCATTGAAATATCATATTGGTTCATGTAAGAAAAATCCTAGTAATGTTGTTGACACTAGTCAAGGACAACTAGTTTTACCTAGAAAGGGAGTACCTAGAAAGGGAGTTGAAGGGGGGGAAGGGAATCTTTCAATTTGGAGATTTGATCAAGAAGCATGTAGGAAAGGATTAGCACAAATGATTCTGATTGATGAATTACCTTTCAAGTTTGTTGAAAGTGAAGGTTTTAAGAAATTTATGTTTGTGGCATGTCCTAGGTTTCATATTCCTTCACGAACTACTATGACTAGGGATGTTTATCAATTGTATCTAGATGAAAGGGTCAAGATAAAACAACTTTTGAGAAGTTCTTGTTCTAGAGTTTGCTTAACTACTGACACATGGACATCTTTGGAAAGAGTTAATTATTTGTGTATCACTGCTCACTTTATTGATAACGATTGGAAATTGAATAAAAAGATTTTAAACTTTTGTCCAATTTCTAGTCATAAGGGTGAGTCCATTGGGATGATGATTGAGAAATGCTTGTTGAATTGGGGAATTGATAAGTTGTTTACTGTTACTGTTGATAATGCAAGTTCAAATGATGTTGCTATTGGTCATTTGAGAAAGAAATTTAACCCTCGAGGGAGTTTAGTTCAAAATGGTAAATATCTTCATATGAGATGCATGGCACACATTGTGAATTTGATTGTTGTTGAAGGCTTAAAGGAAATGAATAAATCTGTTGAACGTGTTAGGGGGTTGTTAGATATGTGAGACAATCTCCAGCTAGATTACAAAAATTTAAGGAGTGTGTTGTGGTGGAAAAGATAGAGTGCAAGAAGATGTTGTGTCTTAATGTTTGTACTAGGTGGAACTCGACCTACTTAATGTTAGACACTGCTCAGAACTTTGAGAGATTTGAGGAGCAAGATACAAATTTTAGGGCTGAACTTGAAAGGGGAGAGGGTTGGCCTAGTGTGGATGATTGGGATAATGTTACAAACTTGAGGGATTTCTTGGAACACTTTTATGAAGTCACTTTGCGTATATCTGGCACTTCATATGTCACGTCCAATAATTTTTTTGATGAGCTTTCTGAAATTGATATTCTTTTACGAGATGCTCAGTTAAATAGTAATATTGATTTCAATGTTATGGCCATCAAGATGAAAGAGAAGTATGATAAGTATTGAGGTGATATTGATAAGATGAATTTGATTATGTTTGTTGCTTGTGTTTTAGATCCTAGACAAAAACTAAAGTATCTTGAATTTGCACTTAGTGAAATGTCTAGTTCTGAAAAAGCTTGTGAAATGATGCAAAAGTTGAAGGAATCTTTGTATGAATTGTTTGATGAGTATAAGCCTCCACTTCATGGTACTTGTAGCCAATCGAGTGTGTCAACACATGTTTCTATTGGTGAACAACAACAAAAAATGAAAAGGCGAATGCAAGCTTTGTATAAAAAGCGTGAGTTGGAAATTTGTGGTGAGGATAAAACATCTGAGTTGGATAAATATCTAGCTGAGGCTAATGAAGAATTTGTTGAAGATTTTGATATTTTATTGTGGTGGAAAGTGAACAGCCCTAGATTTCCCACTCTTTCAAAAATTGCCAGAGATGTGTTAGCTATACCGGTTTCTACGGTTGCTTCAGAGTCTGCATTTAGTATCGGAGGACGTGTGCTTGATCAATATAGGAGTTCTTTAACTCCTAAAATTGTACAAGCTCTTGTGTGTACTCAAGATTGGATTCGAAGATCATCATCACAAGAAGACATAAAAAGATTGAAGAACAAATCCAAGAGCTTGACAATATTGAAAATGGTATGTTTATTATTTTATTTAATAGTTTCAATTTTTTTACCATATCACTCTTACTTATTTAATTGATTCAATGTTTAGACATTTCTTGGAATGCATTAGAGCCTACCTTAGATTCATGAGCTTTCGTGAGTTGAAGGGTATGCTTACTACTATCTTATTCTTGTTAATTTATAATCTATTCGTTTGTTTATATTATTTGAGTTTTTTTAAATGCGTATATTTCTATTATATGCTAAATTTTTGCTCATGTTTTTTTTAGGTTTAATGCAAATGGAGATATTTTGGAGAGATGAAATGGATATATTTTGGAAAGATGAAATGGATATAAATGGAGAATGTTAAAAACATACATTTCAATTATGTGTTAATTCAAGACTTATGTAATATCTTTAATTATGTAGTGATTCAAAGACTTATGTAATATTTTTAATTATGTAGTGATTCAAATATTTATGTAATGTTTTTAATTATGTAGTGATTTAATTCGGGTAATTCGGGTAATTTGGGTAATTTTCGGGTAATTCGGGTAATTTGGGTAATTTTCGGGTAATTCGGGTAATTCGGGTAATTCGAGTAAGTCGAGTAATTCGGGTAAGTCAGGTAATTCGGGTAAGTCGGGTAAGTCGGGTAATTTTTAACCAAAAATGATCAACACATATTTTTCGGTTAATTCGGTTAATCGACCTTATTAACCGAAAAAAATTTCGGTTCGGTTAATTTTTTTAAAAAGTTCGGTTCGGTTAACGGTTAAAAAATTTGGGAGGTCGGTTAATTCGGTTTCAAGAATTTCGGGTCGGTTAACCGACTGAACACCCCTACTCCCAAATGCTTTGTGATTATGGGTTTTTATCATCGCTGAAGCTTTTGATTCATTCTGAAAAGGTAAGACCAACTAATAACTCCTACATTGACATTGGTTTATGCATTCCATTTTTGAATAAGATATCGAAAAGTTATTTTGTGCCTATAATTTATAATGTCACTAATTTGCTTCATTCTTGTGTAGGTGACAATTTAAAATGGTACCCTTCTAAAGAGGGAGGAGGGTATGCAAATAGCTTTCTTTCTTTTCGAACCATTTGCGATTTTCAAAATTCTAGAAGTGACTTTGTCAAGATCATAAACATAAGGGTTCGTGAACGTGAAAGATTTTTCGCAAGCAAATGGCCTGATTCGAGGACAAATTGTTTTCAAGAGGGAGGGTATGATGTGATCTCAGCCGCATCATGTTACGACACAATTCGACGACATCGAAATTGGCCCAAGCACGAGAGGCTCAAGAGAAAAATTAAGTTTTAATTTCTCAGATTGTTAAGTTGGTTGTTGAAATTATCGATCACTCATGGAATTAAAATTCGAGCCTGCCATGCAACCTTCTCCAAGCTCAATTTTAGCTCAATTTTAGTTCATTTTAGCTCAAATTTTATTTGCTGGAATAAAAGAGTTAATTCGGTTCTAGCTAGTTAATTAGTCAGTTAAATTTAAGTTTCATAATTATTTCATGGTTTTTAACATCAATAATCTGAGCTTTAAATAAGTCCTAATCTGAAAATTTTAAATATGTTTTAAACTTATTAATTCTGTCCAATTTCATATAGCATTATTATTATTTTTAATTGGGACGCCATTCATGCATGTTTATTTCTGACCTATTAATCATGTTCATTATCGGACAGAACTAATTCATGTTAAGAAGTCAGATGTATTAAATGTGTATTAGTCTATTACATCTTTAATTGTGTGTTTAACCAAGTGTTTATTATGTTTTCTACATGTTATCTCAAGGTTCGGCTGAACATTCATGTTGTCTTAAATTCGACTGAACATTCATGCATGTTCAGGTTCATTGGAGTTACTTCATTGGGAGACATTGCATCTGAATATTCATGCACCTGAAGCTGATCCATGCACTCTCCTAGGTGCCTGTTCGGTAAGAGCATGGATGAACATTGAACTCAGCCCTTTGCTGCACAACCAATTCTTCAACAACCGGTGTTCACAGTTAAGTCTGTTCCTTTCCAAGTGTTCACATTGCTGACTATTCGGTTGCCACCATTGCTGTGCATGAATTCAGTAGCTTCAAGGAAGGATTAATTCAAGCATTAATCACTTGGCTGATTGAATACAATGCTCCCACAGCTCAACCATTATGTCTATTCACATTGGCTGTTCGGGAACATCAAATGACAAAATACCAAGTCTGTTCATGGATAGCAATAGGCAGCTGACTATTAAAGTAAATCATTGAATCATTTCAGCTGACTATTTGGGATGGAAATGGCCATGGTTGGTGGCGTCTTCAAGGAGTATAAACACTCACAAAATTAAAGCTCAATTAATTGGTTGCTAGCTTAACTTAGCTGACATGAACTTGTCCATTCGGCTAGCTTTGTAACAGCCTATAAATAGATAATTCAAATCTTGTCTTTAGAATTTTTTGCACATATATGAAACTTAAGCAAATTGTGAGTTATTCAACTCCTTTTGTTTGTTTGAGACTCGATTGACTTATCTAGCTCCTTCT
>NC_053448.1:20672883-20825069 GCF_007990345.1 Gossypium hirsutum | reverse complement strand
ATTGAATTTTTTTTAAAGTTCTGACTTTATGAATGTGTTCGGTTTAGTCCCGAGTGTCTTTTAAAAGTACATTTAGTTTCCGTATACCATCTTAGGAGAATGATTGCTATATGAAATGATGTTATATGATATCTATAATTCTGAATTGGTTTGAAATGTTCTGTCTGTCTGGTAATGCCTCGTAACCCTAAATCTGATGTCGGTTACGGGTTTAGGGGTGTTATAATTTTATTGGTATCGGAGCATAGTTTAGTCGATTCTAGGACTACCTAGTGTATATAAGTTTAGGGTTTAGGGTTAGGGTTAGGGTTTAGGGATGACTCCTGACTTTAAAATGTACTTTTATATAGCAAATGGATCTCGTAGAGCTGACTGACGATGTTGAAACAATGCGCCTGCTCCCGTGCAAGGGACGGTGTAAGCTGATTCTAGACCGGCTACAAGTAGCCGTGATGGTGAGGCTAAGTGTAACACCCCGAACCCGAGACCGACACCGGAATGAACACGAGGTGTTACAGACTTTAACCCTTATAAAAAAAATTTCCAGACACTGCCAATCTGCGTACTAGTCGCTTAAAAATCAATCTGAGTTCACAACTCAAAATCAGTTTCGTGATTTTTCCCTGAAATAGACTCATATGCCAATCTACATATTTTTTTTCTAATTTTGTTGGGCAATAGTACAGTTATTAGTCAAAGTCTCCCATGTTACAGGGATCGACTACACTGACCTTTGCGCATTACGACCTGGATATCTCCCTGCACAGAGCTTCAAACTGGATGCTGTTTGTTTCTATAGAAACTAGACTCAGAGAGGAATCTATAATATATGTATGACTCCTATTATCTCTGTTAATTTATAGTGAATTTCCAAAGTCGGAACAGGAATCCAGAAACCGTTCTGGCCCTGTCTCACGAGAACCTGAATATCTCTTAACATACTGTCCGTATGATATTTGTTACTTTCCATGAAATTAATCATCAGGTTTGTTACATAATTTATTCACTATTTAATCCCTTCCTACTATTTTTAGTGATTTTCCAAATCTACATCACTGCTGCTGTCAGCATCTGCCTTAAGTAAATTTACCTATTTCATGTTTCATGATCAACTAGCCCTTTTGCATAAATAGCACAATTTATGATAGTGATTAACCATTCCTATGGCTAATCCTTGTCAAGCATATCCACACCGAATGATATAACATTATACTCAAACACATATAAGCCATTTTCGCATGGCTATCCAAAATATACAAGTCCAAAGGGTCCACGACCCACAACAAACGGGTAGTCCTATACATGCCATTTCGAAGTTCAACCAAAATGTACCAAAAGGGGCTTTGATAGTGTGGGCGACTTTGACCTCAAGATCCCGAGTCCGATAGCTGGAGAACCAAATCTATAAAACAGAGGAGCAATGAAACGGAGTAAGCATTTATGCTTAGTAAGTTTTGAGCAATGAATTCCAGCACAACAAAAGTATAGCATTCATATAGCTAAACGGATAATTCATATGCACAAATTTACGATATCGTACTTGCTCACATTATCAACCCTTATGTACATACACAAAAAGATCAACTCAGCCAAAGGCCGGTAGCTCGTTTATCAACTGAGCGAATACTTATTTGTAAGGGCTCAACTAAATCAAGCACATACGAACATACCTCAATGTTGGGATGTTCGAGAGTATTAACTGGAATTTTACAGTAAGTTCATTCATTCCCAAATCACGTACCTTCGGAATAACCGGGATATAGCTCCTCGTCAAATGCCTTCGGGACATAGCCGGTTATAGTAATTCGCACAAATGCCTTCGGACTTAACCCGGATTATAACTCGCACAAATGCCTTCGGGCTTAGCCCGGAATTAGTATCTCGCACAAATGCCTTCGGGCTTAGCCCGGAATTAGTATCTCGCACAAATGCCTTTGGGCTTAGCCCGGAATTAGTATCTCGCACAAATGCTTCGGATCTTAGTCCGGATATTGTCACTTAGCACAAGCCTTCGGACTTAGCCCGGACATCATTCAAATAACCATGCACATTTAACAATAAATCATGGCCCATTCGTATTTCATTTTCGTTAGCAAAACTCAAACACAAGACATTTATCATTCTTGCAAATTCGGCTCAATAGCCACACAAAGAGCATGATTTTAATTTGCTTAAAACATGATCTAATCACATCATAATTTAAGCTCTCTTACTCAAGAACTTACCTCGGATGTCGTCGGAACGATTCCGATGGCTATTCGACCACTTTTTCCTTCCTTTATCGATTTATTTCCCCTTTGCTCTTGAGCTTAATTAAACAAATAAATTGATTTAATCATTGAGCATCGAAAAGAGGAACATAAGGCACTTAGCCCATATTTATACATTAGACTTTAAAGTCACATACATGTGAAATCATGCATCAACTCAACATATTAACCCACACTCCCTTTAGCCGATTGTCCTAACCAAGATATAGGCATCAATATGTTTGCCTCTAACCGAATTCATGCAACGCCAATCCATCTCATGTGGCCGAATATGCATGTCTACTTTGAGGCCAAATATATTCTTAGTACCACATATAAATGGACATACATTTTACTAACTAATGCATTACATATTATAACTCAATATGCATCCATCATTTAGTCCATAACTAAACCACCACCATATATAAACATATACTTTGGGGTGATAATATTTGTATCATACCAAATACATCATGTGCATATATATATATATATAAGAGCCGAATCACAAGGCTAATTATAGCCATCTTCATATATTTTCATCCCATACCCGAATGTACAAGTACATTATAATAGCTTCCAACTTAATTCATCATAAATTTCCCCCTTTGCTCTCTTTTTTCTTCATGGCCGAATGCTCCTTCTACTCCTTTACCTTCACAAAGCATGAATTTCATCATCCAACTTACAAGCTTACAATCTCATGAAGTTTAACCTCATGGTACCTATCAAACTCTCACTCATTAGCTTCTATCATAAACCTCCAACAACACCCAATAAACATATACTTTGGGGGTCTATGGTAGAACCAAGAAAGGAACTCATAGATATCAAGATGTAAGCAACTACCATTATTCATCTAAGTTTAGCATGAAACACAATCATCCCCCTTATTAATCTTTTATAGCCGAAAACCATACTCACCCCCAAAATCGAAATTTCAACATGGTTTACAAAAATCACTTGATAACTCACTCAATATCAACTAAAATTTCAAAAGCTAGTACAAACTTCCTTACCTTAATAGTGACCTAAGATGACCGATTGCTTCACTCCCTTCTTCTCCTTCAATCGGCCAAGAGAACCAAAGAACACAACTTGTTTTTCTTTCTCCTTAGAACATTCGCCAAGGGAAATGAAGAAAGATGGACATTTTTTCTTTGTTTTTTCTTACTTTCACGGCAATGGAGGGGAAGAAACAATTACACACATCCTTTCCTTTTTCCATTTTTTATTCCCCATACTTCTTATTAATTTTATCCTACATACCTCACTAGGCCAAAATGTCCCAACAGTTTCCACCCATAGCATGGCCGGACACTACTTATTAGGGGGGAATTTGACATGCAAGTCCCCCTTTTTCCACATGCACTAATAGGTCCTTACGCATTGACCTATCACATTTTAAATTTTCTCACATAAGTCCTATTGACTTAATTCACATGCAATCGACTAAATCGAAGCTTTAAATTCAAAACATTCATAATTACATATTCTAGACAATAAATATCACATTCAAACATTCGGTGACTCGGTTTAACGGTCCCAAAACCACTTCCTGACTAGGTTCAATTTTGGCTGTCACACTAAGCAAGCCTTCTATTAGATGATGAATGAATGGTTCACCCAATACATTAGAACCAATTTGACTGTACAACAACCTCAACCCCCGGTTAATCCTCTCAAACTCCTGATATGCCACGAGTGAATCCGGTACAGTTGAGTAGACACGGTTGATAAGATTAGAAAGTATGGGGCTGAAGAGTTCCGAGCTACAACGAATGAGGATGCTGAAAGAGCCGAATTCTGGTTAGAAAATACAATACGAATGTTTGATGAAATGTCTCTGAATCCTGAGGAATGTGTTAAATGTGCTGTTTCACTTCTGAAAGATACAACGTATCATTGGTGGAAAACTTTAATATCTGTGGTTTCGAGTGAACGGGTTACTTGCGATTCTTTCAGTCTGAATTCCAGAAGAAATATATCAGTCAGAGATTCATTGATCAGAAACGTAAAGAGTTTCTCGAGCTTAAACAGGGCCGTATGTCTGCTACTGAGTACGAACGTGAATTTGTGAGATTGAGCCAGTATGCTCGGGAATGTGTATCTAATGAAGCAATAACGTGCAAAAGGTTTGAAGATGGACTAAACGAAGATATCCGTCTGTTAGTTGGGATTTTGGAAATTAAAGAAATGGTAGTGCTCGTTGAGCTATGAAGATATCCGTCTGTTAGTTGGGATTTTGGAAATTAAAGAAATGGTAGTGCTCGTTGAGCAAGCATGTAAAGCTGAAGAATTAAGTAAAGAGAAAAGAAAAGCTGAATCTGATGCTAGAGATGCTAGAAAGAGATTTTCGAGTAGATCATTTCAATCTATGTCAAAGAAATTCTGAGATGATCAAAGTTGTCCAAATGCTAATGTGGGACATTCAAATCGAGATCGAGTTAGATCGCATTTAAACTTCAGAGTCCCTGCTACTTTCGTTGCAAGTGTCGGGAATGTTCGATCTGAGAGACTGAATGTAAACATGTGGTAAAGACATCTGGAAATTGTAGATTGAATGACCGAGCCTGTTCCAATGTGGATCTTTGGATCATTTTGTAAGAGATTGGTCTAAACCTGCTGAGTAAGAGAATGTACAGAATCTGAGATCGAGCAACACCTCAACAAGAGGTAGACTTTCCAGAAATTTGAGAATGCAATGGTGGTCAAAGAGCTACTGGGATACTGCTATTAGATTGAGGCCAGAGCACCTGCCAGAGCTATCTATCCGAGCTCGTGAGGAAGCTCATCTCTAGACGTGATTACTGGTACTTTACTCTCTATTATACTTCTGTGATTGCATTGATAATCCTGGATCAAATCATTCTTATATCTGTATGAATTTAGTGCATAGTAAGATTTGCCTGTAGAGTATACTGAATTCTTAATTAAAGTATTGTACCCCTTAGGCAAAAGTGCCTTGGTTGATAAAGTCTACAAGAATTGCTTGTTAATGTTACGAGATATTTGTTTTCCTGCTGATCTGATGCTTTTACCTATCGATGAATTTGACATAATTCTGGGAATGGATTGGTTAACTTTGCATGATGCTATTGTGAATTGCAAATGAAAAGTCATTGATTTAAGGAGTAAGAATGATTAAATAATCCGAATTGAGTCTAGTGATCTGAATGGACTACCAGTTGTGGTATCTGCAATGAAAATACAGAAATTTGTGAAGAAAGGCTGTGAAGCCTACTTAGCTTATGTATTAGACTCGAAAGTGGATGATAAAAAAGTTGAATTAGTGCCTGTTGTTTGTGAATTCTCTGATGTGTTTCCTGAAGAACTACCTGGTTTGCCTCCGATTCGAGAAATTGAGTTTGGCATTGAATTAGTACCTGGTACTACTTTGATATCGATAGCTCCGTATAGAATGACTTCGACTGAATTAAAGGAATTGAAATCTCAGTTGCAAGAATTGACCAATCGAGGATTTGCTAGACCGAGCTTTTCACCATAGGGTGCTCTCGTTCTGTTTGTGAAAAAGAAATATAGCACAATGAGAATGTGTATTGATTACCGTCAACTTAATAAAGTGACTGTAAAGAACAAATACCCTCTGCCTAGAATTGATGACTTATTCGATCAGTTGAAAGGTGCTACTGTGTTTTCTAAGATAGATTTGAGATCGGGTTACTACCAGTTGCGAGTAAAGGACTCTGAAATTCTGAAAACTGCTTTGAAAATGAGGTGCGGGCATTATTAATTTTTAGTTATGCCTTTTGGATTAATGAATGCACCTGCTATTTTTATGGATTTGATGAATAGAATTTTCAGACCGTATCATGATCAATTTGTTGTTGTATTCATTGATGATATACTGATTTATTCACATGATGAATTTAAACATACCGAGCATCTAAGAATAGTATTACAGATTTTGAGAGATAAATTGTTGTATGCGAAACTGATACGGAGGCGCGCGGACCAAGATCGAGTTGCCAAGTCACGAGAAACTCCTACGAAAGATCCTAGACGAACAGATCTGAAATTAAAAACAAAGATTAAGACTAAACCGAATCAGATTTGAATTGAAAATTCCCAAATTCAATTAAAAGAGCAGCAAGAAGAAAAGAAATAGAATCGATGAATCAAACGAAATGAGAAGAAAGAAAAGATGCGAATCTGCCAAGGAATTGATTCGGCCAAGAATGCCCAATTTCCAGCAATCAATTGATCCCCAAATTGAAAGAAATCCAATCGGCCAAACCCTAGGAATTGGGGATTTTTGGGTTCGAATGGGTGCTGCCAATAGGAGAACAACTTAAATGATGAGATCTTGAGTTTAATCAATGCTGGAAAAACAAACAAAACAGCAAAATATTAGATGAGAAATCGACACAAGTATAAGCAAAGAAAGTAAAGAAAGAAATCGAAAATAGCAAGAATTAAAGGATAAGTCCTAAAGATCCTTGAAATCTCGAAAGATTTCACAAATCTCTTCAAACGGCTTTAATCTCCCCTCCAAAGAATATCGATGGTAAGAAGAAGGTTGAAGATGGCTCCCACAATCAAAAGATTGTTAAAACAACTTCTAAAGAAAACTCAAGAGAGAATTCTTGGAGAAAACCCCAAAGAAAATTCTGCACTCAACAAATCTGAAATTTGATAGAAAAAATAATAATAAGATGTTTTTACAAAGGGTGGCTGGCCAATGCTTATATAGGCCTCCAACAAATCCTAATCTCACAAGTAACTAATAAAAAATTAAACCTAATTAATAAAATAACAAGGTAAATTCGGCCATGCACTTATATGGGCTGTTTTGGGCCGAATTTTACATGTAATGCTCCTAAAGATTAAAAAATTAAATTAAACAAGTAAGATGTTACAATTGGGCCCTTTGACATTTTGGCCTGATTTCAACTAAGTATGAAGAAATTTCTTGATTGGGCTGGATTTGGTTATTGGGCCTCGCCTTCAAGAATTTGGGCTCGTGATCCATCTCCTACCAAAATTGGGTCGTTGACGCTCGTAATGGAGATCCAATGCATGTTGGCTGCAAGATTTGGTTTCTTGGACCAAGATTTCCAAGATTTGAAATCTTGATTTTCTTGATTCTTGAAACCTCTTCGAACAGCATAATTGGGCCAAGATTCGGTTTCTTGATTTTCTTGAAAACAAGAAAGTGAATCTTGATTTTCTTGATTGAGCCCATCACCTTCTTGAGCTTGGGTTGGGCCTTTGTGACTCGTATCATTCCCCCCTTCCTCAAAAAGATTCGTCCTCGAATCTGAAAAATCAAATGAACTCGACTTTCCTCTATCGAACGGGACTAATGGCAATTGAGTCCACTGAAAAGAATAGCCATGAGATAGTAAATAGCAACGGAAACAAGCTTGTAGTCCAATCATAAGCATAACAGAACAGGTATAACGCATGTGAATGGACAGATTCAGATTACCATGCAAACAATCTAATTTACTCGCCACTGCCTCGTCAAAAGATGGACATGTTTTAAGGCATTCAGTCGTCTCAAATTGTTCCCACAAACCATGAATAAATTGCGAGTAATAAATCAAATGGTAAACATAATCGTCACAAGTAGGTATTTGAAAAGATTCACATGGTTCACAGAGTTGCATAATCATACCATGCATTAATCGACGGTCTATAGATTCACTCACACATGCATTATCAAAAATAAGAATCTTTTTATCAACCATCAAAACAGATAGATCATCAATAAATAAAATAGGACAGTCAAGCACGTTTCGATCTAAGTGTTCATCAACATGATCTTTATCACTATCCGAGGAGTACAAAAGTGTTTCAAAGGTTTCAAGCATCTTACCTTGATAAGCAAAAGAATAAGGGTCGATTTTACCTTTTTCATTTAAAACAAACCTTCGCTCATCGGGGGCATAGTGTAGTCGAATCTCCGTTGTTGAGTTAACCTTTGTCAAATGGAACTCAGACTTCATGTACAACCACATAAACTGTTTAAGGCACGAATATAAATTGAAAACAAATTTGGAAAATTTCGTTACCTTATTCTCCAAAACAGATTTGGACAAATTCGAGGATTTTACACAAGGTAAATCAAGAGAATAACAAATCACGCTTCTTTTCATAATGACTTTATCAAGCACAATCGAAGAGTAACAATTAATCGGATCAAAATGAGGGGATCTTTTAAGAACTAAGTCACCAAAAGTTTTATCAATAATTTTCAAATCTGCACTGGACTCGGTTTCTAAAATTTCCTTACCTCGCTTACCTTCGGGATCATGTAGTGTGATTTCATCTTTGCCTAAGTTGATCGTATGAAAGCGTCTTTCATTTGAAAGGTATTGAAGTTGAAAGTTATCTTTCGGTCCTTCGAGAACCTGAAAAGTAGCAACACAAGAAAAATTCATATCTTGGTTAGTGAAAACATTCCTCACTAGCCTTTCCTCGTCTTTTTCTTTTGTTTCTTTTTCTAACTCATTTTCTCTTCTTTCTTCAACTTCTTTTTCAATTTTCTTTTCTGTTTCACATTCCTTTTCACTCTCAATCTCTTTTGCTCTTTTTCATTCTCTTTTTCTTTTTCCTCACTTGTTTTAACAACAGAATTTTCAGTTTGATTTGGTCCTCATGGACTTGTTCCGGAGTGAGCGGCACTAAGGTGATTTTCCTTCCTTGATACTTGAAAGAATACCTATTGGTACGACCATCGTGAGTGACCTTTCGATCTAGTTGCCATGGTTCTCCTAGCAATAAATGGCAGGCTTGAATAGGTACTACGTCGCACACGACTTCGTCTTGATATTACCGATAGAAAAGGCGATGCGCACTTGTTGAGTGACCTTAAATTGGCTTTCGTTGCTAAGCCCTTGTAGTTGATAAGGTCGTGGATGCTTGGTAGTGTGATAAAGGGACGCACGCGGACCAAGATCGAGTTGCCAAGTCACGAGAAACTCCTACGAAAGATCCTAGATGAACAGATCTGAAATCAAAACAAAGAACGAGATTAAATCTGGAATAAGAACCCTAAAAATCAGCAAGATCTAATCAAGGAACAAAACACTTATGAAAGAGGTTTCTTGAAACCAAGAACACGAAATTGATTCCCAAGAATGAACTCCCACAAGCCGAATCTGTCAAAGAACACCAAATCAGCAAGCAAATTAGATCGACCAGAATTTCTTGAAACAAATTAGGGTTTATGCGTCAATGAGAAAGAAAGAAATTGAAGGCATAAAACGGCTATTGAGGCTGAGAAAGCGAGGGTGATCTGCTCAATTGACCACCACGAAAGTTTCCCCTAAGTTTCCACAACCAAATTCACCCAAGAAGAATAAGTGTGCATTCGGCAAGAACCCTAGAATTTGGGGATTTAGGGCTGATTGTCGAACTCCAGCAAAAAGTGAAATTGATCAATTCTTTAAGATAAACGAGGGCTGGAAACACAAATAAAAATAGTAAATAGATTAGAATTGAGATTCGGCACAAGTAGAATTAAATAAAAGAAATTGAATAGCAAAAATTAAAGGATAAGTCCTAAAGATCCTTGAAATCTCGAAAGATTTCAGAAATCTCTTCAAACGGCTCTAATCTCCCCTCCAAAGAATATCGATGGCAAGAAGAAGGTTGAAGATGGCTCCCACAATCAAAAGATTGTTAAAACAACTTCTAAAGAAAACTCAAGAGAGAATTCTTGGAGAAAACCCCAAAGAAAATTCTGCACTCAACAAATCTGAAATTTGATAGAAAAAATAATAATAAGATGTTTTACAAAGGGTGGCTGGCCAATGCTTATATAGGCCTCCAACAAATCCTAATCTCACAAGTAACTAATAAAAAATTAAACCTAATTAATAAAATAACAAGGTAAATTCGGCCATGCACTTATATGGGCTGTTTTGGGCCGAATTTTACATGTAATGCTCCTAAAGATTAAAAATTAAATTAAACAAGTAAGATGTTTACAAATTGGGCCCTTTGACATTTTGGCCTGATTTTCAACTAAGTATGAAGAAATTTCTTGATTGGGCTGGATTTTGGTTATTGGGCCTCGCCTTCAAGAATTTGGGCTCGTGATCCATCTCCTACCAAAATTGGGTCGTTGACGCTCGTAATGGAGATCCAATGCGTTTTGGCTGCAAGATTTGGTTTCTTGGACCAAGATTTCCAAGATTTGAAATCTTGATTTTCTTGATTCTTGAAATCTCTTCGAACAGCAAAATTGGGCCAAGATTCGATTTCTTGATTTTCTTGAAAACAAGAAAGTGAATCTTGATTTTCTTGTTCTCTCGTGTATGCATCTAAGGCCTTGCTAACAAGCTCTTGAATGGTCCCATTTAGTTTGGACCGCATTTGCCGGGCCTTTGATCTCGTTATTGGGCCTTGTGGCAATTTGAGCCCATCACGTTCTTGAACTTGGATTGGGCCTTTATGACTCGTATCATTCCCCCTTCCTCAAAAAGATTCGTCCTCGAATCTAAAAAATCAAATGGGGACAAGTCAGCCACATTAAAAGTAGAACTTACATTGTACTCACCAGGTAGATCAATTTTATAGGCATTATCGTTGATCCACTCGAGTGCTTGGAAAGGCCCATCGCCCATTGGGTCCAACTTAGTCTTCCTTTTTGTAGGAAATCGTTCTTTCCTCAAACGGACCCAAACCCAATCTCCGGGTTCTAGTACAACCCGTTTGCGCCCTTTGTTTGCTTTGTTGGTGTTGGCGTCATTTGTTTTGGCTATTCGCTGTCTAGCCTTCTCATGTAAGGATTTCACCAACTCAGCTTTCTGTTCGCCATCTAAATTCATAACGTGTTCAAGAGGTAATGGCGCAAGATCAAGTACTGTTAGTGGGTTAAAACCATAAACAAGTTCAAATGGGGAATAACCAGTTGTAGAATGAATAGATCTATTATATGCAAATTCAACAAATGGTAGGCATTCTTCCTAATTTCTAATGTTCTTTCCCACAACAGCTCGTAATAAAGTCCCTAAGATTCGATTAACTACTTCAGTTTGACCATCAGTTTGGGGGTGACATGTAGTAGAATAAAGCAATTTAGTACCAAGCTTACCCCACAATACCTTCCAAAAGTGGCTAAGGAATTTGACATCTCTATCAGAAACAATTATTTTAGGGATGCCATGAAGTCTTACCACTTCTTTAAAGAATAAGTCTGCCACATGTGTAGCATCATCTGTTTTGTGACAAGGAATAAAATGTGACATCTTTGAAAACCTGTCAACAACAACAAATATACTATCTCTTCCTTTTTTTGTTCGAGGCAAACCTAAAATAAAATCCATGGATAAATCTACCCAAGGTGAAGTAGGAATCGGTAGAGGAGTGTAAAGGCCATGAGGCATTACCTTAGATTTTGCTTGTTTGCATGTAATGCACTTGGAACATACCTTTTCCACATCCTTCTTCATATGTGGCCAATGGAAGTGTTCTTGCAATATGTCTAGTGTTTTGGCCACTCCAAAATGTCCCATTAATCCCCCACTATGGGCTTCATGAATCAACAATTCTCTCATGGAACACTTTGGTATGCATAACCTGTTTAAACGAAAAAGAAAGCCATCTACAAGATAAAATTTTCAAAAGCAGTATGTCCACAATTCTTATAGATATGGCTGAAGTCAGTATCATCATCATATAACTCTTTAATATGTTCAAACCCTAAGACTTTAGCATTCAATGTAGTTATTAAAGTATATCGTCTAGACAAAGCATCTGCGACTACATTATCTTTACATGTTTTATATTGAATCACATAAGGGAATGTTTCAATGAATTATACCCATCGGACATGTCTTTTACTCAACTTACCTTGTCCCTTTAACCATTTAAGAGACTCATGATCTGTATGTATGACAAACTCATTAGGCAGCAAATAATGTTGCCATACTTGAAGTGCACGAACTAATGCCAATAGTTCTTTGTCATAAGTCGAGTAATTTAACTGTGCACCGTTCAATTTCTCACTAAAATAAGCAATAGGTTGCTTATCTTGCATTAAAACGGCGCCGATTCCAATTCCTGAAGCATCACACTCAAGTTCAAAAGTTTTAGCAAAATCAGGTAATTTAAGCAAAGGAGCAGAACATAACTTAGCTTTTAGAGTTTGAAAGCTTTTCTTGGGTTTCACCCCATTTGAAACCCACTGATTTCTTTATAACTTCAGTCAATGGGGCAGCAATAGTAGAGAAATCTTTCACAAATCGTCTATAAAAACTGCTAAACCATGGAAAGATCTCACCTCAGTTACCGATTTAGGAGTCGGCCACTCCTTAATTGCCTTAACTTTGTCCTCGTCGACATGAATACCTTGAGCACTAACTATGAAACCTAAGAATATTAGTTTATCACAACAGAATGTGCATTTATCAAGGTTGGCAAATAATCTTTCAGTTCGTAGAATATCCAAAATGGTTCGAACATGGAAAACATGATCATCTAATGACTTGAGTAAATTAAAATATCATCAAAGTAAACTACTACAAATTTACCCAAATGTAGCCTCAAAACATGATTCATTAATCTCATAAATGTACTAGGTGCATTAGTAAGGCCGAAAGGCATAACTAACCATTCATACAATCCAAATTTTGTTTTAAAGGCTGTTTTCCATTCATCCCCTTCCCTCATTCGAATTTGATGATAACCGCTTTTTAAATCAATTTTTGTAAATATTATTGAACCATGTAATTCATCAAGCATATCATCAAGTCTAGGGATTGGGTGTCGATACTTTACCGTTATCTTGTTGATTGGGCGACAATCAACACACATACGAAACGTACCATCTTTCTTTGGCACCAATAAGACAGGAACAACACAAGGACTTAGGCTCTCACGAATGTACCCTTTGTCTAGTAATTCCTCAACTTGCCTTTGCAATTCCTTTGTCTCCTCGGGATTGCATCTATAGGCTGGTCGATTTGGGATTGAAGCTCCGGGTACTAAGTCAATTTGATGTTCTATCCCTCGTAAAGGTGGTAAACCTTTAGGGGCCTCACTAAAAACATCCTCATAATCCTGCAAAAGAGATTGAAACACACTAGGCAAATTTTCGTTAATGTTAGATAAAGATAAATAATTTTGCCTAAACCTCACAAGGATACAAGGCTGTTTATTAAGTAGGGCTCTCTTACATATTTTTTTGTTGCCAAAAGATTTTTTCCGCTCATTTTACCACTAGAGGTTCACTCACCTTTGGGCTTTTTAAGTTTTGACTTTTTCCACTACTATTAGCCTCTTTTCTCTCTGTCTTTTGTACTTGCTCTTTCTCTCTTACCCCTCACAAAATTTTATCATCCTCAATTGATCTTTATATACATCAGTAGGATTTAAAGGAGCAAAAGTGAATTTCTTACCTTTAAATACAAGGGAGTATCGATTAAGTTTACCTTGGTGTGTAACATCGCGATCAAATTGCCAAGGTCGCCAAGGAGCAAGTGTGCCGCATGCATTGGGACTACATCACACCATAGTTCATCCTCATAATTGCCGAGTTTAAAAGTGACCAAGGACTGTTTCGTAACTTTAACTTCGGAACATTCATTAAGCCACTGAAGGTGATATGGCTTAGGGTGTTTGGTGCAAGGCAACTTTAAAGAATCAACCAAATAGCTACTCACCACATTGAGCAACTACCATATCAATAATGAGTGAACATAAGTTACCTTTAATAAAACACCGAGAATGGAAAATATTGGCCTTTGGCTATCATCATCTTTCATCTGAATGTTAAGGGTTCGGCGAACTACAAAGCAATGGAAATTAGCAAAGTCCCCTTCTTTTGGTGGTTCGACCAACTCTTTGCCATTATCACTGTCATCCACAAGTTTGGCATATCTGGATCTGTTTTATCAGAGTCGGAAGTGTACTCACCATTATCTTTCAGAAGAAGTAATCTCGTGTTAGGGCATTCCCTACTATAATGACCACGCCCTTTGCACTTAAAGCACTCAATCTCATGAGTCCTCTTCGCATCGAATCTCCTAAATTGGGCTGCTTAGAAGGTGTTTGCGTTTTAACAGGAGCCCCTTTTTTCCAATCTGATTGCTTGCTTCCATTACTCAAAGAAGACTTGTTAGTAACGAAAGGTGATTTTGAGCTCTTAGAATCAGAATTGGAATTGTTACCTCGGTAATATTGCGAAGTCGAGAAGGAACCAAACCTTTGTTCCTTTAGTTGTTGCTCGATCTCAATGGCTTTATGAACTGCTTCTTCCAAATCAATGTAAGTTTGTAGTCTCAATGTATTAGCTATCGGCCTGTTCAAACCATCAATAAATCAACCATAGTTGTTTCTTCATCCTCCTCCACATTAGCTCTCTGAATGAGCATCTCCATCTCTTTAAAATATTCATCCACTGTCCTACTACCTTGGATAAGTCTTCTCAGCTTTGTTTTAATTTCTCTATAGTAGTGAGGTGGAATAAACCTTTTACGCATAATCTGTTTCAACTCATCCCATGTCGAAATCTCACCTTCATAATTCCGATGGCGGTTTACCCCAAGTTGAGTCCACCAATTAATGCATAATCAGAAAATTCCAGTGTTGCTAACGCTACCTTTTCATCATCCGGACATTTATAATACCGAAACATAAGTTCAATCTTAGATTCCCATTCACAATAAGCGTCAGGATCATTCTTACCACGAAATTGGGGAATTGTGAATTTCGGTTTTGCCAAAGAAGGTTGCCCACGATCATGAAAATCATCATCCATTCTAGTGACACGTCGAGGGCCGCGCCTCTTGGGTTGGTTATCCCTATCTTCTTTGATTGGATCTCGATATTGAGGTTCTTGATTCAATCGCACCTCATTGATGGTAGCAGTCAAAGCTCGAAGAGCAGCAGCCTGTTCATCCAACTGTTGTTGGAATTTTTTAAATATGTCACCATTATTATCACTTGTAGACATTTTTTTAAAACCTGCAAAACACTCAACACTCAAAAATAAAAGTTATCAAACCTCACTGTTAATCACTCAAAAAGAAAAAATCAAATTCTCAATGAGGTCGAATTCAATCTTGTGAGTTCTTTATCAGAGTTTATATCAACCAATTAGAGAGTGTGAACCAAACTACCAAAGAATCCTAATTTGCACTAGGATGCCAAAAACTGACGAGACACCAATTGATTCGTGTTGCACCGAGGAAGAAGTTGTGCACATGTGTAAATCCTACTAACACAAGAAACAAGAAGGTGTTAGATAACGTAACGGAAGAATAAAAGCAAACAAATGAAAACCTACAGCTAAGAATCAATAAAAATTGCTAAAACCAGAAAACCCGAAAAACTGCGGAGTAACTTGACAACTTCGTTCGAGGTGTTCCTGATCTCAAAAAATCATGAAATTAAATCTGGAATGTCCTTAAATATTGAATTTTTGATCTGGAAAGTTTGGGCACCAAATTCAACCCGCTGAATCTTTTTTTAAATTTTATTGAATTTCGTCTTTTTTTATTTTTTTGACTTTTTTGACTGATTTTTTTGAGGGATTAATTTTTTATATTCAATAACTGTGCCAAAAACATGTCTGTAAAATTTCAGATCAATTGGACAACGTTTACCCACTTAAATGAATTTTTTTCGAACAATTTTTCTGGGTAAAACTGCTGTTTTTGCTTTAAAAAATTGAGATCAGTTTAGAAATCAACCAAGAACACCCAAAACACCCAAAATCTGATACCAAATGATATAGGAATGCGCGCGGACCAAGATCGAGTTGCCAAGTCACGGGGAACTCCTACGAAAACTCTAACGAACAGATCTAAAATCAAACAAAGAACGAGATTAAATCTGGAAAATTAAAATCTGGAATAAGAACCCTAAAAATCAGCAAGATCTAATCAAGAAACAAAACACTTATGAAAGAGGTTTCTTGAAACCAAGAACACGAAATTGATTCCCAAGAATGAACTCCCACAAGCCGAATCTGTCAAAGAACACCCAAATCAGCAAGCAAATTAGATCGACCAGAATTTCTTGAAACAAATTAGGGTTTATGCATCAATGAGAAAGAAAGAAATTGAAGGCATAAAACGGCTATTGAGGCTGAGAAAGCGAGGGCGATCTGCTCAATTGACCACCACGAAAGTTTCCCCTAAGTTTCCACAACCAAATTCACCCAAGAAGAATAAGTGTGAATTCGGCAAGAACCCTAGAATTTGGGGATTTAGGGCTGATTGTCGAACTCCAGCAAAAAGTGAAATTGATCAATTCTTTAAGATAAACGAGGGCTGGAAACACAAATAAAACAACAAATAGATTAGACTTGAGAATCGGCACAAGTTTGGAATTAAATAAAAGAAATTGAACAGCAAAAATTAAAGGATAAGTCCTAAAGATCCTTGAAATCCCGAAAGATTTCACAAATCTCTTCAAACGGCTCTAATCTCCCCTCCAAAGAATATCGATAGCAAGAAGAAGGTTAAAGATGGCTCCCACAATCAAGAGATTGTTAAAACAACTTCTAAAGAAAGCTCAAGAGAGAATTCTTGGAGAAAACCCCAAAGAAAATTATGCACTCTAACAAACTGAAATTTAATGTATTGAATGATAATAAGATGTGTTTACAAAGGGTGGCTGGCCAATTATATAGGCCTCCAACAAATCCTAATCTCACAAGTACCTAATAAAAAATTAAACCTAATTAATAAAATAACAAGGTAAATTCGGCCATGCACTTATATGGGCTGTTTTGGGCCGAATTTTACATGTAATGCTCCTAAAGATTAAAAAATTAAATTAAACAAGCAAGATGTTTACAAATTGGGCCCTTTGACATTTTGGCCTGATTTTCAATTAAGTATGAAGAAATTTCTTGATTGGGCTGGATTTTGGTTATTGGGCCTCGCCTTCAAGAATTTGGGCTCGTGATCCATCTCCTACCAAAATTGGGTCGTTGACGCTCGTAATGGAGATCCAATGCGTTTTGGCTGCAAGATTTGGTTTCTTGGACCAAGATTTCCAAGATTTGAAATCTTGATTTTCTTGATTCTTGAAATCTCTTCGAACAGCAAAATTAGGCCAAGATTTGGTTTCTTGATTTTCTTGAAAACAAGAATGTGAATCTTGATTTTCTTATTCTCTCGTGTATGCATCTAAGGCCTTGCTAACAAGCTCTTGAATGGTCCCATTTAGTTTGGACCGCATTTGTCAGGCTTTTGATCTCGTTATTGGGCCTTGTGGCAATTTGAGCCCATCACGTTCTTGAACTTGGATTGGGCCTTTATGACTCGTATCAATAAGTCATCTATAAAAATTGGCATGATCGAGAAAGTTTCGAATACTCCGAGGTAGTAACCTTGATACAATTTAGCCCGAAAAGAAATTAAAGTAATTTGCTAAACCAGTTTCTCCCCACATATCCTCATCTTAGAACTCCTGCCTTGTCAACCATTATAAAATAGTGCTACTTGGCTGTTTAATCACACTTGCAGTATATAAATACCTGTATTTTCGCCGTGGAAATGGACTGAGATTTCCTCTGCTGAAACCCAAAGGAACAAAAATGTATTCCGATCCCAAACCTAGTTTTAGTTTCCTTATCCTCCTCTTTCTTTGTTTACAACCTCTCATCTTCTCACTATCTACCGATGCCTCACCTCCGCCTACTGTCTGCATCGTCGGCAGCGGCATCGGCGGTTCCTCCGTCGCCCACTTCCTACGCCACTACTTTCATCCCTCCCCTTCCCAACCCAGACCTCCTAACATCAAGATCTTCGAGCGTAGCTACGTCGTCGGTGGTCGCATGGCCACTGTCTCCATTGGCGGTGAAACTTTTGAGGCTGGTGCTTCAATTCTTCACCCCAAGAACTACCACGCTCTTAACTACTCGAATCTTCTTGGGTTGAAGGTCAAACCGCCGCCTGCCTCGGAGGATGATGATTCGATGTCGCTTGGGATCTGGGATGGGAAGAAATTTGATTTCAAAACCCTTCAAGTGGATTCCAAGTTTCCATTGTTGCAGAAGATTGTTTCCTATGTTAATTCTTTTCGCATCTTTTTCCGCTATGGCTTCTCTCTTCTAAAGATGGGCAGCTTCGTTGAGGTTTTTGTTCTTTTTATTGCCTTTCTCTTTTTACCTAAAAAGGTGCATTTTTTTATTTTATTTTTCAAGTGTAAAGATTAAATTTCTTATCTTTTGACATTATTATTTTATAGCTGAATGTTTAATTGTACTTTTATACTACGAAACAATTCTGGTTTTGCATCATATTAGCATTCTCTTTTGAGAAAACAGAGTAAATAGTAATACCTGCAATGAAACCAGAAGTCTAACCTGATTATATTTTCTATAGAGTGATCTGAAATGTGATGATGTTGTGCACTACAGAGTACTGTGGATAGCTTCTTGAAGTACTATGAAAGCCCTGAAAGAAGACCCATCTTTGAAACAGTGGATGAGATGCTTAAATGGGCTGGTTTATATAATCTCACAACTCAAACTTTGCAAGATGAACTCATTGGCATCAAGTTGTCTCCCTTATTGATAGAAGAGCTTGTCACTGTAAGTATTACAAGCTACCTTTGCCTTTATTGTTTTAAGCTTAATGGAAGCACATGTAGATTTATATCCAACTGTTGTGCTATGCTGGTAATTCTAATGGTTGTGGTTTCTTTACCTAGTTATTTAGTGTTGCAGTTTTTGGTGCAATTTAGATTCAATGTAATAGAAATAAATAAAATTGTGCAACTTTAGTTTAGTAGAATCCTTGAGCTCATATATTATGAACCCTTGGTAGCTGCCTCACTTATTGGAATGGCTTAGTTTAGTATGTTAAAGTCATTTGCTTTAAAATTTCTTTATATGAAATTTGCCTAAAGATAGAAACAAGACATATGCAAACTGTTGTATTTAGTTGGAGGGAGTCCATTATATTCATTCCCCTAGCAAATTTAACTTATTCTGTAAATTAGAGTTCCTTTAGTTTGATCCATTACAAGGGAGACATTTTCCGGTGTCTTTGGAAAATGGACTTTTAATTCTAGTTAAGGTTCTGGGGTGGCTAACAAGCCATTATTATGTTGCATTGTGAAGGTCATAACAAGAATCAATTATGGCCAAAGTGTGTATATTAGTGGACTTGCTGGAGCAGTTTCATTGGCAGGATCTGGGGGAGGATTATGGTCCGTTGATGGAGGGAACTGGCAGATGGCTTCTGGATTAATTAATAGTTCTGATGTTTCTTTGCACCTTAATGAAGAAATAGAATCCATCTCTTATCTTGGAGAATATTATGAACTTAACTCCACAAAACGAAACAGTTATTCATGTGAAGTTGCAGTGGTTGCTACACCCCTTGATGAAGTAAACATCCGATTTTCACCTGCTGTTTCAATTCCTGAGAGGAAATTGCAGCATACACATGCAACCTTTGTGAGAGGCCTCTTGAATCCAGTAAGTACTCTGGGAGTTGCTAATGGCTTTTCTAGTGAATCTCTAGATGTTTGATTTCTAATTCTTTCAACCTGCTGTTTTTGTTTCTCTTGGCAAGGCCTATTTTGGTCTGCGCACTGTTGCTGAGATTCCAGAACTGGTTGGCACATTAGAGGATCCTGACCTTCCATTCACATGCATTTCAGTTCTCAAGCAACTTGATGAAAATGATACAACTTACAAAATATTTTCTCGAGAACCAATGTCAGATGCATTACTGGATAGCATTTTTAGGTAACATTTTTAATTAATTTCTATGCATAAGGGCTTGGAAAAAGAGTTCATATTTTCCTTTAAACTATTGTGCCTAGACTTCTTTTTGCAGCATAACTATTGGCTTGGGCTATTCTCTATTTTATGGCTTGCTCTTCCTGTTAGTGGTATTGCAGAAACTATATAGGACTGCTTTTTAGATACTTTATGAAGACTTGGACCATAATTACACCACAGATATCCATATCATAGCCGTGCAGCTTTCTCTTGCACGAGGGAAACAATCCGTTATTTGACACTGTTGCCCCCAGTTCCTGTCTCCAAATTGGACTCATAAAAATTGAATGTTTTAGGAGTCATACTCTACCTTGTCTGATGACAAGACCTTGTTCTTAAACTTTAAAGATCGATTACAGGGCTTTACGTTATTAGTTGCTGATGACTTTTATTTTCTGCTGATATTATTAGTGCAAGGCTGCAGACAAACAGAATAAACTGGGGAGCCTATCCGCATTATAAAGCTCCGGAACTGTTTGCACCATTCATTTTGGATGGTCAACATTTGTATTATGTAAACGCATTTGAGAATGCGGCCAGCACCATGGAGACGAGTGCGGTTGCAGCTGAGAATGTAGCAAGGCTCATATTGTCCAGATATTTTAGTGAAGCATCCCTGCAGTCATCAAACTTGCAGAGCTTTAGTCCCGATGCAGACGTATCACATTTCGACCTGTAACTTACGGCGAATGTAATATTGGTGTGTAAATTTGGTGTCTCAATAATGTGAAATCGTAGAATATACAAACGACAAACCAGTGCTTCCAACGCTTTGGTATTTTTGAGGTAATTGTGCGTGATGAAATATGAGTTTTCTTTTCTATTTTGTCATTTTTCCTTCCGATATATATTGTAAAATCTGGACCGACTCATATGTTCTAGTATATATACTATTTAATTGGGAACTAATTGAATCAACTAATAGTCAGTTGAATCGCAAAAACTGGTAAATGACAAATAAAATAAGACCGAATTTTGGTTTATTTCTAATTTTTTATGAAAAATTATTTTATTTTATGAGACTTAATCATCAAACAAATTCGAGTAAAAGCATAGTTTTCTTAAATGTGCCGTATCTTCCGTATCTTCAACTTATTTAGTATTAAGATTACTTGTTTAAAATTTAAATTACTGTTTAAATACAATTCAAATTTCATCGAGATGACATACCATCCTGTTTCTAAGGCAACGTATTTTTAATTATGCTATACTCAATGTGATAATTGTATTTATTAAAAAATAAGACATTGGATGAAAAGGGAAAATTAAAGGTTAAAATTTCATGGTATTTTTTATTCAAACCTAGGTAAGTGTATTGATTTTTAAAATGTTAGGTTTGAAAATATTGAGAGGGTGACATGATATTTTAAGAATTTTTACAAACTTTTTTAAAATGAAAAAGTAATGGAGGAAAAGTTTGTATAAATAATTTATAGTGATTTGGTCCCAATTGTCGATTTCCCCTACATGGTTTTCTATCATTAAGGATTTCCCAATTCACTATGAGAATTGATACATTTCAAGAATAATGTATAACCTTTACAATTTCTAATATTTGAAAGACTAAGTTAGAACCTCTTACCCTTAGTTTTTGTGGTTAAACTAGAACTTCAAGATTTTCAAGATTAATCTAGAATCACACTAGTTTTTTATGACTCAATTCAAAACCCTCCCAATATACAATTGGAGAAATAAAGAAATAAACAAATGAACCTCTAGAAAGGTGGTGTTTACAAGTTTGGCTCACTAAATAAATAAAAATGAGAATGATAAAAGATCTAACAATAAGCTTCTAATAGATATGTACAAGAGAAAATGAAAGAAATAAAGATTTGAAGGTTTTTCTTTTGATCTTTAAGCTTGAATGTTCATCTCCTATATCTTGATGTCTTTGACTTGTATTTATATCAAGGAATGAGTTTGTGGATGTAACACCCCCAAAATTTGACTTTAGTTCATCAAATTTTATCTTAATTAAGAATTTGTTTCAATGGTTAAGTATTTTATATACTTTTTGGTCTTGTGTTCGAGTCTCTGTGTAAGTTAAAAGAAAATATTTTATGCTATTTTATAAAAATTAGTTTATTTCCTTCCACATTTTTTTTCTTCCTTTCTTCTTCCTTTTCATAGTTTTTTTTCTCTTTTCTGGTATTTTACTTTTCTTCCTCTATTGATCTTGCTGCTGATTTGACTCGGAAATTTGTTGTTTTTGTGCGATTGAAGGGCTAATAGCGTAAGTTCTGATGTGAATTTTTGATAATGTTCGTTTTTGCTCGTTATTTGTTAAAACTAAGTTTTTCTGTTGTTTCATTCAATTTCTTTGTTTAAGTGTTCAATTGGTTCTCTTTCTTAGGCAAAGGGGCTGCGAATCAAGATCCTCCAGCGTTTTAAGTCTTGTGTTGCTGTTTTCGTGTGAGGGTAAGCATTAGTTTTCATTTCGAGTATTTGAGTCGAACTGTTTCGACATAGTTTCGATTTTGATTGTTAGGTCAACGAATGTGTTCGATTAATTCGTCTAATTGGTCAGTGTAATGATGTTTTTAGGAATTAATTCGATTAATTCGGGATCATTTCTGTTGCTTCTACATCAAACTTGTATCAGGTGTGTAACGAAAACTCAAGAATTTTATGAACGGTGAAAGTTGGAATCCATGGCTGTCGATGCCACACGGCCGTGTGAGCCACACGACTGTGTACCAGGCCATGTGTTAGGCCATGTATGACACTGACTTGGGTCACACGAGCGTGTGACACGGTTTGTGCCTAGACCGTGTTAGAGGCTATTTTGATTTTGAGTCACACGGGCGAATGACACGGGCGTGTGTCAGGCCGTGTGAAAATTTGTGTGAGGCACTGATATGAGCCACACAGCCGTGTGCCAGGCCCTGTGAGCCAGACGGGCCAGCTATGTAGATCGTGTGAACTCATACGGGCGTGTGGGACAAAATTCTGAAAATTTCCTTAGGGCTGTAAACATCGTTCAGATCGAAAGCATGCCTTCCATAGGGGCTTGTATGACCTGAAATTAGCTAAAAAATTTAATATTTGTTGATATGATGTTGTATAATCTGCTATGTGTACATATATTTGATGTGATATCTGTTAAGTAGATATGATCTGAATCTATATTGTTTGCATATATGCCTCTGATATCTGTTAGCTCTGCATTTACATTGGGATGAGTTGTTTAAAGAAGGAAGTGTGGGCAGTTTAATTATCTGTTGATTTTGGTGGCTAAGCCACATATATATATATATGATTCTGGCAATTATCACACTCTGATCTGGCAGCTAGCCTGTAATTATTTTGAAACTTGACATATAGTCCCCATGCAGTGTGTAGGGATGGAAGGGTACTTGCTACCCTATATGGTATGTAGGGATGAACGGAGATGATGTGTAGCGGATGGGGGTTAAGACTCTGAATCTGATATGCTCTGCATCCGTACCTGTTATACTCTGTTTTATTTCTATTTCTGATCCTGAAAATTGACCGAAACTATGCCTAATATTGTTTCGCTTAATTGTTTATGTATGTTACACACTGAGTTCTAAACTTACTTGATCTGTATGTTTGGATGTCAGGTAACCCTTAGACTTAGTCGGGTCGACGTAGCTGGAGCTCGGCCACTTTCTGCTTGGTTATTTTACTAGTTTTTCTAAACTTATATTGTTACCAATTCTTCAGATTGTTGTTTTAGAGATTGGATTTACATATTTTACTTATATTTTTTTTAACGACTTTGAACTGTTTGGTTTCTAAGTAACTCGAAAATGACATTTTCAAAAAAGGTTATTGTAATTCTCTAGATTTGGTCATAATGTCTAGGTCGGGTTTGGGGCGTTACATTCAGTGGTATTAGATCCAGGTTGCAAAACTCGGGCTGTAATTTTTGGGCTCTCATTTTCATGAAGAGTGTTTTTGAAAAAAATATTTTTTTGATTAACTCCAAAACTAATTTTGTGAAAAGACCGAGTCTCAGGCATCGAACTTGTAAGTATGGCCAGCTGTTAACATCACAACAAAAATGTGCTAGCGTACACTATCGATGCAAGTATAGTAGACAGATGTGAGTTTGTTAGATATCATCCCATAGGGATGGTAGTTCTTTGTCTATTAATGTCGATGCAATGGATAAAAGAAATTGAATTAAATTCTGTGGGTAATTGTCAGAGCAATATCTTAAAAACAATTAAATAAAATATGGTAATGATAAACTGGGGTCCCCAACATGAATCTTTAGTAGTATACTAAGTACTGACAAGGTATAAAAGATAGGTGATTGTCGACGCAATAAAAAGTAATGTATATCTTACCAAATGCCACTCTTTTATTTAATCTGAGACTTAACCATGGATTTTAACCTCACCTTCCAATGATGGCAATATGGCACTATTAAGAATAAGTGGACTAAATTCTTTCAGTCCTTACTCAGCTTCCGCTGAAATGCTTATTAGCTCGAACTGTCACTGCACCTTCCAGTGTTAGTGACTGCAATAACATTTTCGTGTTCAGAACATTCAAACCCCTAAGATATAAAATTAAGATTTAATAAGATAACATGTAACAAAGCATTCATTGTACTTCCATATAGTAGAAAACATTGAGTAATCACTAGCGTTTTCAAGGAAATAAGAAAGAATCGAATGGAGAATACTATTCCTAGGCTACTTGACTGGATCTCTCCATTTCCCCTTGTTCTACACTTAGATTTTCTCGTTAGGAGTGGATTGGCATCAGTCTTCACGTTGGCTCACCCGTAGGAGGCTCAAGCTGCCATGGCCGGAAGCTTTAAAATAGGGTAAGAGAATGGTGGTTTTTGCAAAAATCCCCCTTCCTCCTCTCACGTCAACCTTTTATGTTCTCCTCAACTGTACAGGTGCCCTTCCCTCAGAATTCTTCTGTATTTGTATGTACATGGTAGTTATACCAGATTGGACAGCTCACGCATGGTTGGCTCTTATCAGACAGTTGTCAACTACGGCGTCAATTCTGGATGCAATCTGGAATTAACTAATATAGTGACACTAGTGTAGAAAGATAGCAAAATTAAGGATAAAATAGGCTAGGATTCATTGGGTTATAAAATGCAATTTACTAAATTGAAAACGCTAAGATGTATGCTAAATATAACTAAATGAGAACAAATTAACCAATAATTAAGGAGAAAACATATGTTCTTTCTAATACAATCACACCCCCAAACTTGAGTTTTTACTTGTCTCAAGTAAAACAGAAACTAGCAAGGCTACAAAAATTTTTCTAAGGCAAATAATCATTCTAGCAACTTGAACCCTCTAAATTCCTAATGAATGAATCACATTTAGATGAAAGAATATTGTATCGACAATACAAAAACATGAATGAGTAAGATTGCACTTTCATCAAGGTCAGCATCATGCTTCAAATCCTAAATTCTATCTACCAATATAGCATTTATTGTATAATACTAAGTATTTATATATCTTCTTTTTCTTCTTCTCGGAATAAGGGATATCGTTGCATTACTGTACCCTTGTTCCTGAGAAGTAAAGATGGGGTGCAACAAAGCCCCAGGGAATATGTAATTGCGTCAACACACACTAATGCAGTGACGACCTTTGGCAAGATTCATTTTTCTAACTTTTGTATTGGAGTGTTCTCTTTTTAACATTCCACAATACACCCACTTTGGAGTGTCTCTTATTTATAACTATCTATATATATAAGCAGTTGAAAGAAAAGCAGTTTCATTCAATATTCAAGGAATGCTAGTAGTCATTTATTACGAATACAACCTAAATCATTCATCAAAGTATTGAAGATACAATATTCAGTAAAATTTATCCAACTCATTCATTGACAATTCATATGATCCAAGAATTAAGCATCAAATGTAATAAAAATGTTTGAACAATTGTGCATAAACCTTGCATGCTTCAAAAAAAAAAAAGGTGGGTGTATTTCCAAATCCCTTATACATTCCCCCAAACTTAAGGATTGCATTGTCTCCAATACACTGACATGAATATGTAATGACAATAAAAATGTAGTGACAATGTGTACTAAACAAAATGTGACTTACAGCTATATGCAGTGCATGAAAACTACAGCTACAACTTTAAAATAAAACTAACTCAGTTATTCGCAGCCATTGCTGTGGCTGAATGATGTTTCTTCCTTCTCATTTTCTTATCCTTTTTCTTTCACTTCTTGTCCTTAGAGCGCTTCCTTTTCTTTTCTTTGGGCATTGCACGATTTTCAAATTGCTCCTCAAGTTCTAGCTCAGCCACAGCATCATCTGTTGCTGCTTGTGTGGGAGAGGCCACTTGAAGTGGTCCAGTATAGACCATAATTGCCAATGAGTTATCCTGCCCTAAACTAGTGACTTCTGCAATTTCCGCAGACCTCGCTCCATCTAACTCCAGATTATCAATATTAGCACCCATAGACTTGGGTGCGGTGACAATGTGTACATCAGACTCTTCCTCTTCTTCAACAACTTCTTATTCTTCAGCAATGACTTCCTCTTCTGTAGTAACAGCTTCTTTCTCAACAACAGTGTCCTCTTGATCAACAGAAATACCACCCTTGAACATGCTATCAATCTTGCGTAGACATTCCTCAATGTCCTTAGATTCTTCATCTTTGTCACTATCAGATACTTGCACGATGGGCGGAGATGCCACCAACCAGTCTCGATCTTTGAAGTCGTCATTTACAGATGAATACTCATAATTTCAAATTATTGGTGGAAACACTGGGAAGTCCGACATTGGATATGGGCTCAGTTGGCTTAATGTGGCTACAATGGAACTGTTCCAAGCTTTAGTATAAACATAAAAAAATTCTGAGAGTTCTCCATGTCCTCAATTGTAGCGACAAGTTTGGTTTGCCTATTGCTGATAGAAGTAACCATTTTCTCAACATCTTTCATCTTACGCCATAAGGATGTCTCTGTATGCAGGGTTGTTCCTTTACTATCAACTTTGGCTTTTCCCTTCTTTGGCTTGCTGGTTTCTGCCTCTTTTAGTATTGGTGTTTCTGTGCCATGAGTCATTCTCTCAACAGAGGCTTCATTAATTGGACCCTTATTATCTATAATTTCTTCATCTCCCCGTGGTACAATTCCTTTCTGCTGACACAATGACATGGCCAATGATGGGAAAACCAAAATACCGGTCTGCTTGGCGTCGTATTCAGTAATTTACCGATGGAGTATTGCACCAACATTAATATCTCTACCCTTAATAATGGAATGTATCAGACACATTCTGTCAAGGTTAACAATGGTGCTGTGGGTAGATGGTAGTAACCTGCAGTGAACAAAGTGCAACCAAATTTTGCTGTACAGCGTTAGGAAACGACGGTGCACCGTAAAATTCTTTGAATGTGACCCTATCTACACAGCTCCTTCAATACACAAGTCCTATACCAACAGTTTCCTTTTTTCGTCCATCATTTCTGTAAAGAAATTGGAGGGTTCGTTGACATCGACCAAAATGTTGTACAGCTTATTGATTATTTTGGTGTCCTATGGAATGAGACCTTCATGCACAAAAACAAACTCTAATTCTTGGTCATAGACATTGGCATAGAACTCACGTACCAGAGAAGGGGAATAGCTTCTAGGGTGTGTGCAGAAATTTCCCCATTTCAGTTTAGAAATGGTTCGGTGAATTTGTTTGCCCAACTCCTGTTGTTGCGACAGGGAAATGTCTTGTTCGGGGTGAAAATTTTGGCTCAATATATTATTTTGAAACCATTCCCTTGCCGCTTTATTAAAAAAAGATTACTAGTTCCTTTTTCTACACTGGCCTGAGGGATTCCGACTCCCGAACTGCAGTAGTGGAGGATGCATTTTCTCTAGTAGATTTGTTGGCTTTCTTGGTCAAACCTCTTGTTCTGCCATCTTTTGTGGAGGGAAGACGATTTTAAGTGAAAAGGGTAGGATCTTGAGTAAGGAAAAATAATAAAAATGGTTGCTTGGATGCTTTGCAGTCGGCACAGTGGTGTCGACTTTATAGGGAGTGAAAGAGGAAGATGTAGAATTGTGATGTTTTGAGGAGAGATACAAAACTAGCGAGAAGAGTTATGTCCAATAAGAATTGTGCCTACTCAAACAGATCAAACGGCTGGGTAGGTTTTGATCCAACGGTGAAGATTGAATTTTCCTTAATTCTGATTAATGGTAACATAGTGGTACGAAATGCGTTGACAACCAAATCTTGTGGTGTCGACATTGGTACCTTATTATTCTACAAAAAGGAAAGAAAACAAGATTTACAAAATAGGAATAAAATAAGATAAAATCTCAGAGTAATAAATTAAAAATTTAAAATGTTTTGACCAAATTAATAGTCTTTACCTGCTCTTGATTTTTATTTCCAAAATAGTGTTTCAGTCTCTATCCATTGACTTTGAACTGGTATCCATCACTTAAATCTCGAACTGTGACCACATTATGAGGAAATATGTCAACAACTTCGAACGGTCTAGATCAACATGAACGCAGTTTACCTGGGTGTAATTTAAGTCAAGAATTGAATAATAAAACTTGTTGACCTATGGTAAATTGTTGCTGCAAAAAAATCTTATCATGCCATCGTTTAGTCTTTTCCTGATAAATCACAGCATTTTCATTAGTATTTCTTCGAATCTCTTCTAGCTCGATGATGTCCAATAGCCTTTTCTTTCCAGTAGCTTCATAGACCATGTTTACTTGCTTAATTGCCTACATTGCTTTGTGTTCTAGTTCAACTGGCAAATGACATGCATTTCCAAAAACTGATTGATACGGCAACATCCACAATGGAGTCTTGTATGCTGTCTGTAAAGCCCATAGAGCGCCATCCAATCGGGAGGACCAATATTTCCTCGAAGGGTTCACAACCTTCTCGAGAATGTTCTTAATTTTTCGATTTGATACTTCAGCTTGTCCATTGGTTTGTAGATGATAAGTACTGGCCATTCTGTGATTAACTCCATATCTCTTTAGTGTGGCAGCCACTTGGTTGCGTTGGAAATGTGTACCCTGATCTGTAATTAAGGCCTTTGGTATGCCGAAATGGGTGAGTATATGCTTGTGAAAAAAATTTGAGCACTGTCTTTGCCTTATCCTTTGGGACAACAACAGCCTCCACCCACTTCGAGACATAGTCAACAACGACTAATATATAAAGGTTTCCAAATGGACTTGGAGACAGTCCCATAAAAACCATTCCCCAAACATCGAACAATTCAACTTCCATAATTGGTTGTTGCAACATTTCATTGCGTTGGAAAATAGAACCGATGCGCTGACATTTATCGCATTGATTCAGAATGTTATGAGCATCCTTGAACAATGATGGCCAGTAAAATCTTGATTGGAGAACCTTAGCAGAAATTCTAATAGCACCAAAATGACCTCCACAAGGATCATCATGACAGTGCTTTAGAATTGAGAACATCTCCCCTTCCGAAACACAACACCAAATAATGTTATCATTGCATACCTTGAATAAATACGACTCACTCCAATGGTACTTCACTACATCACAAAGAAATCTTTTTTTATGGCCCTTGATACTCAATGGGAGCTTACCACACACCAAGTAATTAACCAAATTTGCATACTAAGGAGTTGCATCGACAACAAATAACTTTTCATCTGGGAATGCGTCGACAATTTGAAATATGTTCCCGTCTTCACTGCCAGCTTCCAATCTAGATAAATGATCTGCAATTTGATTTTCTAACCACTTGTAGTCTTTTATCTCAATGTCAAATTCTTTTAACAATAAAATCCATATCAATCTTGGTTTGACATCTTTTTTCACAAAGAGATATCGCAACACCAAGTGATCAGTGAATACCGTAACTTTTGCACCGATAAGATAAGAACGAAACATGTCGAAAGAAAATACTACAGCCAACAATTCTTTCTCTGTAGTGGTATAATTAATTTGTGTTTCTGTAAGAGTTTTGCTAGCATAATAAATGGAGTGAAAAGTTTTTCCTTCGCATTGTCCTAGCACTACACCCACGGCAAAGTCACTTGCATTGCATATAACTTCGAAAGGCTGAGACCAATCAGGTGCAACGACAATGGGGGCATTGACCAGCTACTTCTTTAACTGAATAAAGGCATCTAGACATGCCTCATCAAAGAGGAATTTTTGATTTTGTTCTAGCAATGAGCACAATGGTTTTGCCATTTTTGAAAAATCCATAATAAACCACTAGTTAAATCCCGCATGTCAAAGAAAGCTACGAATACTTTTCACATTTTTTGGTGGGGGTAATTTCTCGATGATTTCCACTTTAGCTTTATCTACTTGAATTCCTTGATTAGTTATACGATGACCTAACACGATGCCTTCAGTTGCCATAAAATGACATTTTTCCCAATTCAAAATAAGATGAGTGTCATCACATCACTTTAGTACTTTATCCAATTTGTCAGTGTAATGATAAAAATCATTCCCATAAACTGAAAAGTCATCAATAAAAACCTCTACAGAGTCTTCGATCATATCTGAGAATATTTTCATCATACACCTTTGAAATGTGGCTGGTGCATTGCAAAGACTGAAAGGCATATAAAGAAAAGCAAAAGTACCAAAGGGGCAGGTAAAAGCTATTTTCTCCTGATCCTCCTGTGCAATAGCAATTTGGTTGTACCTAGAATAGTCGTCTAGGAAGCAATAATTTGCGATCCTTCTTTCCAGCAATTTGCGATGATCCACTCTTTTTCGAGATGCATTGCACTGGACTCACCCACTTGCTATCAGAAATCGGGTAAATAATTCCTGTATCAAGCCATTTTATGATTTCCTTCTTGACAACTTCTTTCATCTTCTCGTTTAACCTTTGTTGCGGTTCAATCAATTGCTTGTCTTCATATTCTAACTTGATTTTGTGCATGCAAAAAGAAGGACTAATATCTTGAATATTCGCAATATTCCAGGCAATAGCTCGTTTGTGTTGCTTGAGAATGTGAGTCAATTTCTTTTCTTGTGTTTCATCCAGTGTTGCAGAGACAATAACTGGTAGAGTATGTGATCGCCCAAAAAATGTCTTTGAGATTAGGAGGTAGTGGTTTCAATTCCAGAGTAGGAGCTTCTTCAATTGATGGTTTGAAAATTGGATTTGTTCTTTTGGTTAAGTCTAAGGATTCAATTTGCCATCTGTGCTTGATTTCAACATTAACAGCTTCAGCCGTGTTGCCACAATTTTCTAAGTATTCCACCTCAGATGTTACTGGAATTTCTTCAGCAAGGGCTGTGCTTTGGTTGTTGAATTCTTCCTTAATTAAATCAACTAACACATCAACAATATGGCACTCTGCTATATCCTTGTGATGAATAGACTCGAAAACACTAAAGGTAACTTGCTAATTGTTAAGTCGAATGGTTAGTTCTCCTTTATAAACATCAATGAGAGTTTAGCCGGTGGCTAAAAATGGTCGTCCCAAGATTATGGGAACCTCCTTGTCTGCCTCGTAGTCAAGTATGATAAAATTAACCGAAAAAATGAATTTATCCACACGAACTAAAACATATTTGATTTGCCAGTTGCAATGTCACTGCAGTTGGTTTCATGTGACTAATTCCCAATTTTTTGAAAGTAGATAATGGCATGAGGTTGATGCTAGCTCCCAAATCATATAAAGCCTTGCCCAAATAATGGTTGCCCATCAAACATGGAATGGTAAAACTTCCAGGATCTTTCAGTTCAGGGGGCAGCTTGTTTCTCAAAACAACACTACAACCTTCTGTGAGTGCAATAGTTTCAATATCAGTGAGTTTTTTCTTCTTGGACAAGAAGTCTTTGATAAATTTCCCATAATTCAGAATTTGTACCAAAGTGTCTACTAAAGGAATGTTGATCTACAGTTGTTTCAGTGCATTCAAAAACTATTGATACTGTTTACCATTTTCTTTCCTCTTGAATCTTTGTGGAAAAGGTACAGGTGGAAGTACATCCGGTTGCGGCGACACTTTTGGTTGCGTCAAAAATTTCGAAGATCGAATATAAGGCATGTGAGTGACAGTTTGTGGTACTTCATTGTCGAATACATCGGCAAGCTCGTCAGATTCACCTTTCCCATCAAGGCTTACATCATCAACGTCTAGAGATGCTATAGTAGAATTTATAATCGGCTCACCAGCTTGTTTACCACACCTAAGAGTGATGGCTTTACAGTGCTCTTTCCCTCTCAAATTGGGATTTTTTGTGTCGTTTGGTAATGAGCCTTGTGGTCGAGTATTCAGATTTGAAGCAAGCTGTCCTAATTGTGCCTCCAATGCTTGAATGGAAGATGAATTTCCTTAAACAATAGCTTCTATGTGAGTAATATGCTCTCACATTAATGCCTCAAGAGTAGTTAATGGGTCAGAAGTAGAAGCTCATGTATATTATTTTTGTCGCTGTCCTTGATCACTCGGATTCATCATTTGTGGCTACATCTGAGTCTGATGTGATTGTATCTGACCTTGTTGTGGGTACAATTGAGGATGCTGATTGTAGATCTGTTGTTGATTGTGATTCCCTTTTCGTGGATTATAATTACCCTGAGTAGATGCCTCATTTTGTCTAACATTCTGAGTTCCCCAAAATTGTTGGTTGCGTGCAGAGGTTTTGTAAGGATTTCCATGAGAATTTTTGCAAATATTACTGACATAACATGCTTTTTCTGTATGTTGCAAACAATCTTCATAAGTATGGTTGTCACCAAAAATTTCACAGAAAAAGGTAGGAATATCCAATTGTTGCGTAACCTGTATAGGTGCAATGTCACTAGTCCCTTGCATATTTTTAATCATGTTTGTAAGTGAGAAGAATGGGGCTCTTAGCGCAAATATTGCATCCAATTCAATAACTCCTGGAGTAGTCTTTGCTTGTGCAGCTCTAGAGATGGGATATTGATAATTATTTTGAGCAATTCTCTCTAGAATTCTTACAGCATTATTGTAAGTACAATCCAATAGTGGTTCATTAGCTGATCTGTCGACAAGATTCCTTGAATGAAAATTCAGACCATTATAAAAAATCTCAATTCATGTTTCTGGTTGAATGCCGTGCATGGCACAACGTCGAAGCAAAGATTTATAATGGTCCCATGTAGTGTGAAGATTTTCATCATCCAAATAATGATAGGCAGTAATATCGTTTCGAAGACAAGCATTCATTGTTGACTGGTTAAATCGTAAAACAAACTGCGTAGCTAGAGCATTCCAAGAAGTAATTGATCCATCAGGTAGCCCAAGAAACCAAGTGCGATCTCTCTCTTGTAAGGAATAGGGAAATAATTGCATCCTTAAGGCATCATCAAGAATAACTTGTTGACTAAAAGAAGCACAAATCAATAAAAAGGATTTATGATGTTCTCTCGCATCTTCATGTGTTAGCTTAGCATTTTGGCCATTGGAGTTCAGTATTTGAAACATCATTGGCTTAAGTTCAAAGTTCCTAGCTTGGATTGTTGGTCTAACAACTCCTGGTTGTAAATCATCTAGAATAAGTACTACACAATCTCGTATGGTTCTATTGTGGATGTGAGCATTTTGTAGCAACAATGGATTATTAATATTTTGCTTGTGCATCGAGGGTATAGCTACATTGTCCCTTAGTAAATCCATATTTCTTTGTTCTCAAAGTCTTCTCCGAATAGTTCTTTCGATTTTTGGGTCAAAATCAACAAGAAAATCTGAATTGCTTCGGGTCATAAAACACCAAAAATGAAATTGGAAAATAGCAACAAAGAGAAAACAAGTTAGTGAATGCTAAATATTATGTAAGGAAAATAAAGTACAAAAACACACAAGAGCAAAAATAAACATCAAACAAATGCCACCCCCAGCAATGGTGCCAAAAACTTGGTCAACTGTTAATGTCACAACAAAAATGTGCAAGCGTACACTATCGATGCAAGTATAGTAAACAGATGTGAGTCTGTCAGATATTGATCCCACAGGGATAGTAGTTCTTTGTCTATTAATGTCGATGCAATAGATAAAAGAAATTGAATTAAATTGCATGGTTAATTGTTGGAGCAATATCTTAAAAACAATGAAAAAAATATGGTAATGATAAACTGGGATCCCGAACGTATATCTTACCAAACGCCACTCTTTTATTTAATCTAAGACTTAACCATACACTTTAACCTCACCTTCCAATGATGGCAGTATGACACTATTAAGAATAAGTGGACTAAATTCCTTCAGTCCTTACTTAGCTTCCACTGAAATGCTTATTAGCTCGAACTGTCACTGCACCTTCTAGTGTTAGTGAGTGTAATAACACTTTCGTGTTCAGAACATTCAAACCCAGAAGATTAAACAATAAAAACAAGATTTAATAAGATAACATGTAACAAAGCATTCATTGTACTTCTATACAGTAGAAAACATAGAGTAATCACCAGCGTTTTCAAGGAAATAAGAAAGAATTGAATGGAGAATACTATTCCTAGGCTACTCGACTGGATCTCTCTATTTCTCCTTGTTCTGCACTTAGCTTTCCTCGTCAGGAGTGGATTGGCATCAGTCTTCATGTTGGCTCACCCATATGGGGCTCAAGCTGCCATGGCCGCAAGCTTTAAAATAGGGTAAGAGAATGGTAGTTTTGGCAAAAATCCCCGTTCCTCCTTTCACGTCCACCTTATATGTTCTCTGCAACTGTACAGGTGTCCTTCCCTCACGATTCTTCTGTATTTGTACGTGTAGGACATTTATACCAGATTGGAGAGCTCATGCATGGTTGGCTCTTATTAGAAAGCTATCAACGGTGGCAACAATTCTGGACGCAATCCGGAATTAACTAATGCAGTGACATTAGTGCAGAAATATACCAAAATTAAGGATAAAATAGGCTAGGATTCATTGGGTTATAAAATGCAATTTACTAAAATGAAAATGGTAAAATGTATGCTATCCCTAAATGGGAACAAATTTACCAATAAGTTGGGAGAAAACATATGTTCTTTCTAGTACAATCAAATTACTTCTACTTAGCAATATTGTTTTGCTAGAAAACATGGTAGTGACTAAACTTACTTGATTTAGTTAAAAACTGTAGCAACACTGGAAAGTATTTTGATAAGAATTGAGATAAGACATCTCATAAGAACTTCAAACTGATTTGTAAACTTCAGAAATTTGTAGAAAAATTGATATTATTAGTCCGTGTGGTAGTCATGGATGTGGTACTCAGGGTCTTCAAGGGAGCCGAGGAGGTGCTCGAGCTGAGTAATCCTTTATGGGTAGTTGCCTAATCAAGACACCAATGAGAGTTGGTACTCCTATTGCTAGGATAGGATCTTGGAATTTGATGGCTTAGGACGATGCATTGTTCTAAGCCATGCAACGTGTGTTAGAGAGGGTCACTAGGACCCATTCTGGATCTAGGGACTGAGGTTCGATAATTAAATGACTTCAGTCGAATTGTGTTGAGGTGTTTAGAGGCTTCACTATAGTTGCCACGATAGTGGCCGAGTATTGATTTAAGGCGACCAAGCGTATTATGAATGATATTGATTGCACTCCTGTATAGAAATTGATGGGTACAATATCTTTGTTGCAAAATGAGGCTTATCAATGGTGGTTAACTATTGTAGAGGGCACTCAGCCCGAGCAGATTACATAAGAGTATTTTAGGAATGGTTTCCAGAATAAATACGTGGGGGAAGTTATGTGGAGGCTCACAGATACAAGTTTATGTACTTAACTCAGGGTGATAGAAGTGTGGCTTAGTATGAGGCCAAGTTAATGAGGTTGAGCAGATATGCTCATAGTTTGTTTTGAAATGATTATGAAAAGAGTATCCAATTTGAGGAAGGACTGATATACGATTTGAAGGTTCTAATAGCTCCTTAGAGGGAGTGAGTATTTGAGGCCTTGATTTAGAAGGTAGAGATAGTTGAAGAAGTGAAGCGCACTGAGCACAAGAAGAGAGACCGAGAGAAGGGTCAGAGTAAGCTGAAGAGGGATTCAAGTCCCTCTAGTTCTATTCGGTGCCCTAAGAAATGAGCTAGGTTTGAAGGGCCTTTGCGGACTGAGGTAGCTATTACATCGATTGAGACTCAGATTTGTAGTGACTATGGTAGATGCCATCTGAGTGAGTGTTGGAGGAGGTTAGGGGCTTGTCTATGATGTAGGTCAATGGAGCACCATATTAGGGACCATCCTCTCAGTTCTGATTAGGTGCAAGCTCCTGTACAGGCTACAACCCCGGGTCCAGTTCTGCCTCCAAGGGCAGTTCAGTAGCCACCTAGAGGTTGTGGTCTAACCAAGGGTGGTAACGATTTTGGCATGGGTCAGAGGTGTGAATCAGACTGAGGCACGATAACCTTCTCTAATGTATGTAGTGAGGCACCGTGAGAAAAGAGATGATACTGATGTTATAGTAGGTATGTTCCTTATCCATCATGTTTCGTATTTTGCTTTAATAGACATTGTTTCTACACACTCACATGTACCTAGTACTATTTCTGTGAATTTAGGAAAATTTATTGAGAGTACTACCAGAAAAGTTTCTATGATTAGTCCCTTGGGTTAGTTGGTTCAGGTTAATAAAATTTATAAGAGGGTTCCGTTATAGATTTAGGGTGTTGTGTTTCTGACTAATCTAATGGAATTACCATTTGGAGAGTGTGATCTAATTCTTGGAATGGACTGGCTTGTGGAACATCTAGTTAGCTTAGACTGTGCCTCTAAGAGGGTAATTATGAGATTTGATAATGATACTGAGATTTTTATGATTGGCGAGCGTCAAGAATATCTCTCTAATGTGATCTCTGCTTTGGTAGCTGAAAAGTTAGTTCGAAAAGGTTGTGGGGCATATTTGGCATTTATTTTTGATTCCAAACCCTACGAAACCTTCTATTAAGGGCATTCAGATTGTAAGAGACGTGGATAACTTCCTGTGGGAATTGGAGCAATATTTTTGAGGAATGGGCATTGAGGATGATGCCACTAAGGTAAACACTGCTTCAATTTACTTTACTGATGTTACTCTCTTATGGTGGCAACGTAGGTCCACGGATGAGAAATGTGGAGGAATGACTATTGGGACTTGAGAGGAGTTCCAAAGAGAGTTGAAGAAGTAGTTATCTGCAGCATGTTAAGACGGAGGCTCGTGCTAAGTTGTGTTGGCTTACGTAACAAGGCACCGTTCGAGATTATGTTCAGAAATTCAGTGAGTTGATGCTTTAGATCTCAGACTTGAACGAGAAGGAAGCATTTTATTGGTTCGAGAATGGGCTAAAAATCTGGGCTAAGCAAGAGTTGCGTTGCCTAGGTATCACTGATTTGACCGTAGCCATGGCTGAGCCAAAAAATTTCTATGATTTTGGGGGAGAAAGTTTGATAATAATGAGTGTTCCAAGCCCAAGTCAAGACCTAAAGGCAATGGTGGGGGAGACAAAGACCAAGTAGAAAAAAATGGCGAAGGCTCAAGGGCTAGTCAAGGTAGACCATGGGATAAGAAAGGGCCAATGTGATGCTATCTTTGTCAAAGCCCACATAAGATGTGGGATTGTTCGAAGAAATCCACTTTCAATGCCATGAAAGCACGCGAAAAGGACGAATATGACACCAAAAGTCTTAGTACGATATTGGGTGATGTCGAAGACAAAGTGAGTAAGGGACTAATGTTTGTGGACATCATCGTGGTGGGCAGAAGATTGAATGCCCTTGTTGATACTGGTGCGTCTGATTTATTTATGTTCGAAGGGATGGCAAAGGAACTCGGTCTCAAAATGGAGGAAGATTCGGGTCAAATCAAAATGGTGAACTCGAAAAGCATTCCCATAACGAGTGTGGCTAAAGGAGTGGAACTTAGGCTTGGCGAGTGGACTGGTAAAGAAACCATTAAGGTAATCCCACTTGATGATTATGATTTTGTAGTTGGAAGATTGGATTAAGCAACCATTAAGGTAATCCCACTTGATGATTATGATTATGATTAAGGTAAAGCAACCATGAAGGTAAACCATCAATATATGGTGTGAATGAAAAGAAAGGGAAGCATGGAGGGAAAAACATTATTGACAATCCAATTTGCCAAAGGAGTACGTAGAAATGAAGTCTCCTATTTAGCCACCTTAAGGGACAATGTGGATGAGAAATCTGAGGGGGAAATTCTAAAGGAAGTGAAACAGTTGTTGAAGTCATTTCAAGATGTAGTGCCCATGGAGTTGCCCAAAATGTTTCCACCTAAGAGGGAGGTGGATCATAAGATTGAGTTGTTGCCCAATACTGAACCACCAGTGAGGGCACCATATCAGATGTCTCCTCCTAAGTTGGAGGAATTGCGAAAGTAGTTGATGGAGCTTTTAGATGTTGGGTTCATTAGACTATCCAAATCCCCATTTGGTGCACCAGTATTGTTCCAAAAGAAGCATGATGGGTCCTTGAGATTGTGCATCGACTATAGGGCCTTAAACAAGATCACTGTGAAGAACAGGTATCCCATTGCTTTTATTGGAGATTTGTTCGATCAACTTGGTAGCGTGAGATGGTTTACTAAGTTAGATTTGCAATCGGGGTACCACCAAGTGAGAGTAGATGAAGGGGATGAGCTTAGGATAACGTGTGTGACTCAGTACGGGTCTTTTGAATTCCTTTTGATGCCATTCAAGTTGACAAATGCTCCGATCACGTTTTGTGGTTATTTATCTTGACGACATTGTGGTGGATAGTAAGACGCTTGAGGAGCATGTGGGACATTTAAGGGAGGTGTTCCAAGTCTTACGGGAAAATGAGCTATATGTCAAAGAGGAGAAATGCGTACTTGCCCAATAAGAGGTGCCATTTCTAGGCCATATTGTGGGAGGTGGCACGACCCGAATGGATGTAAGTAAAGTTCGAGCAATTGCCAAATGGGAGCCACCAACCAAGGTGACAGAGTTGCGGTCTTTCCTTGGGTTAGCAAATTACTACCGATGTTTCATTGAAGGCTACTCCAAGATCACTGCACCCTTGATGGACTTGTTGGAAAAGGGTAAAGTGTGGGATTGTGACCCTCGCTGCGGGAAAGCCTTCAACCATGTGAAGCAAGCAATGATGAGTGAGCTTGTACTTACTTTACCAGACTTTTCAAAGGCATATGAGGTATGCACAGATGCTTTAGACTATACGATTGGGGGAGTATTGATGCAAGATGGGCATCCAATTGCTTTCGAGATTCGAAAGCTTAATGAGACGGAATGAAGATACACAGTCCAAGAAAAAGAGATGACTGCTGTGGTGCATTGTTTGCACACATGGAGGCACTATTTGTTGGGTTCCAGGTTCGTGGTATTTACTGATAATGTTGCCAATAGTTATTTCCTAACCCAGAAAAAGTTGTTCCCCAACCAGGCTCGTTGGCAGGTTTTCCTAACAGAGTTTGATTTTAGCATGGAATACAAGCCGGGGAGTGCCAACACTGTGGCTGATGCGCTTAGTTAAAAAATGGAATTTGCAATGATAAGCCAACCCGATAGTCCCTTATTAGAGCGCATTCAAGAAGGATTTTCCTACGATCCCACAACCAAGAATTTGATTCAGCTTGCCAAGGATGGAAAAATGATGCGGTTTTGGCTCGAGGGAGAATTGCTATACACTCAGGGGAAATGTCTATATGTGCCTCAACATAGGAATTTGTGAAAGGAAGTTATGACGGAATGTCATGATTCAAGATGGGCTGGCCATCTAGGTATACACCGTACTTTGGCTCTCTTGGACGATCGGTTTTATTGGGCTTACATGGGTGATGATGTGGAGACCTATGTGAAAATTTGTTTGGTCTGCCAACAAGATAAGGTTGAGTTGAAGGCTCCTGCTAGTTTGGTACAAACTTTACCCATTCTGGAGCGCCCATGGGAGAGTTTAACTATGGACTTTATTATGGGTTTGCCTAAATTTGATGGATTTGCAAGCATTTTTGTTGTGGTGGACAGGTTTCTGAAGTATGTAACTTTTATCCCCGCAACCAAAGAGTGTCCTACTTAGGAGTCAGCTCTTTTGTTTCTTAGACATGTGGTGAAATATTGGGGAGTACCGCAGTCTATCATCAGTGATCGAGATGGGCGATTCACAGGCTGGTTCTGGACGGAGTTGTTCAAGTTAATGGGCTCAAACTTGAACTTTTCAACCAGCACGCATCCACAAACCGATAGGCAAACTGAACAAGTGAATGCGTTGTTGAAGACATATCTTCGGCACTATGTGAGTGCCACACAAAGGGATTGGCCAAGGTTGTTGGATGTGGCTCAATTTTTGTACAATTTACAACGAAGTGGGGCGACAAACCTGAGTCTGTTCGAGATAGTGACAGGGTAATAGCCACTTACATCCAATGCTGTTGCAACTCATTACACAGGACCGAATCCAGTAGCTTATTGATTTGTGAGAGATTGGCTCTTCAAGAGAAAAACGACTTAGCTAGAGATTGTCTACACAAGGCAAGTAAGTGCAACAAGAAGTGGGCAGATCAGAATCGAAGGGATGTGCAATATCAGGTTGGTGACTTAGTCCTTGCTAAACTACACCTGATTTTGCAACATAATGGTTTACATAAGGGGCTTGTGTGACGATATGAGGGGCCATTTCGAGTTGTGAAGAAGGTAGGCAAGGTGGTCTATAAGCTTGAGTTGCCTGAAAAACTCAAACTCCATCCAGTATTCCATGTAAGTATGCTTAAGCCATTCCATGAAGATATGATTTTGTAATATTAGAGATTTGATTTGTAGATACCTTTTAATCTTAGCCGTTGATGTACTCGATCTGTACCGTTGGATTTGGGGAGGCTCTACTATAAATAGAGGCCTCTCCCCTCATTGTAAATCACTTGAATTTTGGGAGCAATAAGAATTCTTGAAAGTATTCACTCAAATTTCTCTCTCTCTTGTGTTCTTAATTTTCTGTGGCTTGTTCTTATTTCGTTCTTCGTTCATCTTCGTTTGGCTTTGAGTTACTTTTATTTGTGTTGGTTTTGAGGAGGAGTTCTATTGTATCCTCATATTGTGGGAGTTAGGCTGACTTAGGCATTTTTAAGAGCAAGAAACTACCTAAGGCCGCACAAATTGTGAGGCAAAAATTCTAAGTCCGTGACATGTAGGGATGGACGGAGATGGTGTGTAGCGGATGGGGGTTAAGACTCTGAATATGATATGTTCTGCATCTGTACCTTTTATATTCTATTTTGTTTCCATTTCTGATTCTAAAAATTGACCAAAACTATGTCTGATATTATTTTGCTTACTTTTTATGCATGTTACACACAGAGTTGTAAACTCACTTGATATCTATGTTTGGATGTTAGGCAACCCTCAAACTTAGGCAGGTCGGTGTAGATGGAGCTCGGTCACTTTCCGCTTGGTTATTTTACTAGTTTATTTGGACTTATATTGTTACGAATTCTTTAGATTGTTGTTCTGGAGATTGGATTTGTATGTTTTACTTATATTTGTTTAAACGACTTTGAACTGTTTAGTTTCTAAGTAACTCTAAAATGATATTTTCAGAAAAGGTTATTGTAACTCTCCAGATTTGGCCATAACGTCTAGGTTGGGTTTGAGGCGTTACAGTGGACATTTATGGTCATTGGGGATGTTTTGGAGTCGTTAAAAGAATTAATTTGGGCATTAAATACAAATGCAAAGCAACATGTTTCGATACATGGTAGTTAGGTACTGATACCCTGCTTTAAAATTATAACCGTTGGATTCTTATGTATCAAAACCGGAGGCCATGTTCTGATACCTCAAAGTTGGGGTTTAGTACCTCTACTTTTGGGTTTTGATACCCTTCAAGTCAATAGCTTATTGACTGTACATTTGGATAAGCATCAAAACTTGGTATTAGACATGAAAAAAAAATTAATTTTAAATACCTAAAAGCACTTTGGTATTGACTCAAAATCTTTTAGATAAGTTAAAATACATTTGAAACATGTGTTTGGGTATTTTGCAAGTCTTTAAATTGCTTTGAAAATGTTTAATCATTAAAAGATTTCGTTAATAAAATTTATCTTAAATGTTGTTATATCAAAATCTTGAGACATTATAGCTAACAATCTCCCCTTTTTGATGTAACAAAAATTTAAGAGAATTTTGCATTTTGAAAACATTCTCTTAAATCATTTAGGCATTTACAAAAACATAATCTCCCTTAATAAATATTCCTTGATATTTTTTTATTACAAACACTTAAACAAAAGCATTGAATTTCAACAAGGGATATGGCAAATAATCATACATGAAATTCAATGAATAAAATCCAAAAATTTATAAATGTCATCAATAATCATGAACAATAATTCACTTGCATGAGCATATAGAAGATAAACGTATGCAAGATCTATGCATAAGCAAATTCTCCCCCTTTTTGGTATATCAAATGTAACCTTCCAAACCTAGCCTAGACGTTATGAATGAATCCTGAAGACTACATTTGCCACAAGAATGGAACAAAAACTTCTGTATTTTAAATCATATTTTAAAGCCCTTTTTCCTTTCTATTCTGTACTTTATTCTATTCCTTTTTCTCACGTTCCAAGTGTTTACCCCCTTCCATGGTCTTGGTATTCTTGACCATAGTCTCAAAAACCCTTTCTAAAACTCTCAACATTGCTTGGGACACCGCATCATCCCTAGTCTCTTGATTTCGCTTTCAGGAGAAGGTGCACCCACAATGTCACTCGTCTTAATGTCAGGCATACGCCCCTGAGAAGTAGATGGCTCAGCTTGAGCTGCTTGACATTACACTCCTCGAGTTCGCATACCTCGGGTATTCATATTGTTATCTGAAGTCTAAAGTTTTATGTAATTATCTGCAGTTCAGAAATAATGTTCTTGTTATTAACCTGAATACTTTTAGTCTAATTTTCAACTACAGTTTACAGTATATAGTCTTTCTATAGTTTCAATAGTAAAATTACTTATTTTGGATCGATTTTGGAATCTCAAATTATTATTTTTGGAAAAAAAATTTATAAAATCTATTTTGGCATGGTTCCTAAAATACACCTTTTAAAATATGCATGTAGACTTAAACAAAAACCACAGTTCGAGTTTTGAACCGGGTTCTAATACCACTAAATGTAACCTCTCAAACTCGATCTAGACGTTACGGTTGAATCCTGAAGACTACATTGGCCACCAAAATTGAACATAAAAACTTATGTATTTTAAATCATATTTTAAAACCTTTTTTTTGCCTTTTTATTCAAAACTAGTGAACTTGGATATTTTTCCTTATTTCATGAAAACATGTTAATTTCAGAAAACAAGTGTCTTTAGAATTTCCTTTGTGAAGATCATTCATTCCAAAAACTAAGTCATACTTTATCCAAAACTTATTTTCATTGCCGTAGCAGAAAAGAATGATTTTGTCACATCCCAAAAATCGGGTTAGTAGAAATTGAGTTAATGAACCGAGAGTGGTCATGACCAAATTTTTATTTAGATAATCTTTTACTCATTTGATAATAAATTATCAACTATAGTGATTGAGTTGTGGTGGAGTTGTCCTTGATGATCTGAGTTCGAAACCCTTCGCTCTCTTTAATTTCTATTTAGTGCAAAATTTTTTTAAACCCTTAGCAAATGTCATCCCATATTTTTATTTTTATTTGCTCAGGTGTGAGAATAAGGAAGTGAAGTGGTCAAGTGGTTAAGTGCTCCTAAACTATCTTAAAAGTCCCTAGTTTAAACCTCCGTGCTCTCCTTTTTTAATTTAAATTTTTGCACACAATTGGCATGTGCATTCAAGCCTTGTTGTCCACCCCCTTTGGCGCCATATGTGGAGGATTCCTTTCATCCTTTAGCAAGTCAAACTTGCCTTATATAGTGAGACACATCCCCTTTTTCACTCATTGGTTCACTCCCTTAACAAAACCTCCTTTCTTGTCATAAGGTTGTGATACAATGAACTTGGTCATGGTTGACCAAGCTACACACGCCCTTTGTGTCATCCACAACCCTCATTTGCGCCCTAATTTCCATTTTTTTCATTTTCTTCATCTTTTTTTCTCTCAAATCAAAATAGAAGCACCACTACCACCTTTTTTTAACTTTTGTTCACCAACCACCACAACCGAGCCTTCCACCATCATCAAAGACCTCCTAACCACCATAGACACCCCTTTTCACTCATCCCTTCCACCGTGATAAGCCGCCGTGACCATCGTCGCAAACCACCGTGGGTCTCCTTCTCCTCCACCTATTTTCTCTTGTTTTTCTATTTTCTCCTTTCTTCCAGTTGTAGTGACCAAAACCTCCTCCTTTTAATATTTTCTCACCACCATCGGATCGCCACTCCCCCATAGCTAGACCACCACCGAGCCGTCAGACCACCGTTGTCACTGCCGCCGATGACCAAAATTTCCCTTTTTTCTTCCTCTTTCTTTTACCAACTCTATATTTTTCTTTCAGTTATTTGATTATTTATTTCTAGACCACTCAAACATGGATCTCATTCCATTCTCGATCTATTGACCATCTCGTATTAAATAAAGTGTAAGTAAGATTGTTCAATTTGTAAAATTCTTTATTTTAAAAATACCATGGTTTAGCTAAATGATATAGGGTGATAATATCATTAAGTTATTTTATATTGGTTTAACATAAGTACTAATGTGATTTCGTATCAACCTGAATGACCAAATGACGCTGATCAAAGAGATCCTTAGTGTGATAACAAAGACAACTAATTCAAGTCTCAATTTAAGGGTATGTGATGGTGAGAACTATTTTGAGTGATTAAAACTTTAAGTGTTAAATATCAAATTCGATAAATCTAACTAAAATACATGTTTGATGCGATGGATTCATCTATCGGCTTAGATCCAAGTGAAATCTTTTTTAATAGGATTGTGGCAATCGAATGTACGGTTTAAGGTGTGGGATCTAACTTTCATTTTAACTGAAATATAATTTAATTTAATTTAATAAAATGTTATTTGATTGATTAATGTGTGAGTACATTAATTACTCAAGGGGAGTTGAAAAACTCAATCAAAGAGGAATCCAAGTAAGTGTCCTAAACTATTAAGTGTTGTGAAAATCTATGAGTTTTGATATGTGATGTATGTAATGTTCATCTCAACTCTATGTTATGTGATTTATGGCTAGATTGTTATGTGATATATGTATGTGTATGTTAAGATCCGTGTTTTAATATAAATATGTATAGTAAAGCATGCTAAAGTGAAAACTATATGATATGTGAAAATGTGAGCATGATACATGCATGTGTAAAAACTGAGAAATACAAGTTACAAGCATGAATATGTAAAAAGTGTGAAAAGTGAAACATATGTGTTAAAATGACCATATCACATGCATGGGGTGAGGTTTTGAAAGGAGGAAGCTATGTCGCAGTTTAACTGCGATTATGTGGCCGTTATCGACAATTATGTGGTGGCTTGTCCACGATGTGTTATGTGACCGTTTATTGGTATCTATGTGGTGGCTTGTCCATAAATGGTGTGTTATTGGATGGACCAGTTTTGGGAACTCAATTTTGGTGTGTAGTGGAGATGGGTAGGAAATTTTATAAAATGTGCATCGTTTTAAAAGTATGCATCGACATGTTCATTCATAAGTATCAGTATTAGAACTTGTGAATATTATGATTATTGATATGATGAGATTGATATTTTGATATGTATGTGATTATATTTGTGTCGATCTCACACTGGGCTTTTAAAGCTCACCTCTTTTTAATTCTAAATTTTCAGATAATAATCGAGGTTAGGATGGGCTTGACTTACGGAGGTGCTCTCAGTCATTTTCAAAAAAATATATTATTTTTGTACTCTACATTTTGGGGATGTGTTTTTATTATTGTGGACTTTTGCTTGGGATTTTATTTTGCACTTTGAATTATTTTGATTTTGGATTTTTCTGCATGATTTAGGTTTTAAAAGTATCATTTAAAAGATTGAGAAATTGACAATTTATGATGTATTTTTCATAACTAAGTCAAACAAGGCCCAACAAGGGTGTTTTCAAAATTCAATACTTTGTGTTTGAAACTCAACACTATCTACTCACAAATTGATATTTTATAAGATATATATTAAATGTACGTTTTAAAAATGACAAGCGAGTTTTAGATATGCAAATTATCTATTGTGACGTTTTAATTAAGTACGACATTTTCTGAAAAAAAAATCAAAACTTGAGTTTTCTAAAGATAAACAATTTCTAACAAAGTTTGATTTTCTCAACAAGGACGTTTTTAGCAACGACGATTTTTAAGAGAAAATAGCTAAATGTCTTTTTATGCCATCAATATGGACAATGTGATCCTCGAGATTCGACCATAACGTCTAGGCTGGGTTTAGGTAGTTACAGATTTTATCAAAATTTATTAAAAACCAAGTTTCATGCATAATCTTATCAAATACCAAAAAAAATTCTCATGCCAAAATCCGAGTTAAAATTTATACAGTCCCAAAATAATTATTAAAATTAAGTTTAAAGTACTTAAAAAGTGAAAACATCCGAGAAGCTCCTCTAATAGTCGTGTCTAAGTACTAACCTCAAGGGTTATCTATAAAAATAATAGACTAAGGGGGTGAGTCAAAAAAGCTCAGTGTGAGTCTTAACTCTAATAAACAGTAATAAACAATAAATATATCACTCAAGCCAATATATATATAGAATATCATAAACAATATAAAATTCATAGTTTATTCCATGCATGATCATGTCAATGCAGTGTTTGCAGAAAAAGGTAATGTAATGTTTTCAGATAAAGATCCTACCTAACTCCGCTACACACCATAATAAGAGTCCCCCCAGAACTCATCTAGCCAATAACACACCAGTTTGTGGACAATCCACTAGTAATGTAGATAAACTGCCGAAAATGTAGACAAGCCTCCAGTATTTTAGATGAGCAGCTAGTAATGTGGACAAGACACAAGAATTGCAAACTAGTTGTTAGTACTTCTGTAACACCCCTAACCCGTCTCCGTCGTCGGATTAGGGTTACGGAGCATACAACGCACATCATAAAAAATACAAACATTTAACCATTCAAATATCAAATTAAATAACATATAAACAAACTCAAATGTCATTAATAGCATAAATATAATTATTGACCTTAAATCAGGCTTACAGGGCCTTAAAAATAATTCAGGAACAATCAGGGACTAATTTAAAACAAAATAGAAGGTTTTAGAAAAATCTAAAAATTTTGAAAACAGGGGTCACATGGCCGTGTGGCCAAGCCATGACACATAGCCCAAACTGTGTGGGCATTCAAAGTCTGGACACACGACCTGTCTGTTTACCCGTGCGTGTATTTGAAATAGGGCCTTAAGGCTGTGTCGCAAGTCGTGTGCCAAACCGTGTGTGCATTCAATGTTGGGTCACGCGGCTGTGTTTCAAGCCATGTGTCTGACCGTGTTACAAACTTCTTGAGACACACGACCGTGTCGTAGGCCATGTGCTAGACTATGTGAAACCTGCACCAAAATAAAAAATGACACATGACCGTGTGGGGTGACTGTATGAGGCACAAGGCCGCGTGACAACCCGTGTCCTAGGTTGTGTGTAGATGAATTTACTTCAAAAACAAGGCAAATTTCACAGCTAGCTTGCCAAACCAAACCTAAAAACTAACCTTATTACCATCAAATGCACCTTCAAATTAGCCTTAAACATTTCCAATACATAGAATTTAAGTGCAATACCAATGTGCCCTCATTGACACCATAATTAATCATCAACTAAAAATTCCCATTCAACTTTAACTAAACCATACATTTCATTCATTGAAAATTCAATAGTCATCAACATTGTACCTACAATTTCATACCATATGTCAACCTAGTTTAGCATGATGTATACCACAAACACACTCCCAAATGAAACAAACTTGCATGACACATCAACTACACAAAAATAACCATTTGCATCTTGTTACAAAACACCCTCAAACATTATTACCAAACATCCTATATACATGCCCCATTTAACCTCCAACAAGACTTCAAATAAAAATATATCGTACAAATTGACAATAGGTGTGATCTCTGATTATTCGATCAACACCTCAAAATTTCAAAATCTACAGAAAAATAATAGCAAAGTAAGTACGTAAATTACTTAGTAAGTTTTCATAATTTCACATATAACTTAACAAAGCTCATTTGAATGATACTTGTACATAGCAAATAAACTTAACCTTATCACAATCACAAACCATTGATTTCATGTCAGTAACATTTAACAGTATTAATAATCAAATTTCGTATGAATTATCTTTCTTTATTCCAATGGATATTTGTAAAAGTATTCAAATACATTAGTCTAGAAAGAGATACTGCTCAAAATAGCTATTCAGATACGAATTGAATGTGTCAGGTTACCTGTCCGGGTTAAACCGATAATATTACAGATAAACTAGCCTGGCTAGGGCTAGGTATACATTTATAATGACAATGGATTACCAGTCCAGGCTAAATTCGAGTCACATGTACATCGGAGTCTGCAACACATGCAAGATCTCGGTCCAGATTAGAAATTTAGACAAACATCTCATGTAAGAAACTTTTACTCGATCCATCGAAATTATGTTAGAGATTCAATAAAGTTTACATAGAACAATTTAGTTCAAGAATTTCACAAATATACAAACATCTATAACAATAGTATTAAATGACAATTTATAATCAAAATAGCCGTAAAACCTACCAAATTGCGATAACTACCTAGAACTGAGGACAATTACTCCACAATCTTCTCTTTCCCCTACTTTATAACCAATCCACTCGTTTCTTGATCATGGAATAGAGAAAACTAAGCAAAAGTCCAGCTCCTTCAATGGCTTCCCCCTTATTCAAATTTTGACAAAACTCAAGAAAGATGATAGCTTTCTTTCTTTTTTTTAATTTACTAATAAATTAATTTATTTTTTGCCCTTAAAATTTTAGCCAAATTTCATAATTTATTAATCATGACCGTCTATTATATTGAGAAATGGTCAAATTACTATATAAGGCCAACAATTCAACCACTTTAAACTATATACTACTTTTAACATATAACCATTAACTTTTGCAACTTTTATTGTTTTGTCCTTTACTTAACTATCAACTAAAATTCAAAATTTCTAATTAAAACTTTATTAAGACACTTTCTAAATTCTATAAATACGAAATAAATAATAATTCAATAACTTACTAGTCAAAATAATGGTCCCGAAACCACTATTCCCAACACCACTAAAAAATAGGATGTTACAACTCTCCTTGAAAGAATTTTTGTCCTAAAAAATCTTATAGATTCAACTATTGAAATCTCATAGATTCTTTCATTTCCTAGGTAGCTTCCTCAATTTCATGATGATGACACAATACCTTAACCAACGGAACACATTTATTTCATTATTCTTTGACCTCCCGAGCTATAATTTTAACTGGTTGCTCACCATAAGTTAAATCAGGCTATAAATCAATTTCATCCATGGATAGTACATGTGACAGATCTGACCGATAATGACGGAGCATCGAAACATGGAAAGCATTATGGATTCTCTCTAATTTTAGGGGTTTAAGGTTTAAGGTTTAGGGTTTTGTAAGGCCCAATAACCCTTGGACTAAGCTTTCCCTTTTTGCCGAATTGGAACACTTTCCTCCAAGGCGAGACTTTCAGGAATATTTTGTCCTCCACTTGAAATTTGATATCCTTTCGTTTCAAATTAGCAAATGACTTCTGTCGATCAGAGGTAGCCTTTAAATAGTCACAGATAACTCTGACGTTTCTTCAGTTTCTTGAATTAAATCAATACCAAATATTTTTCTTTCACTCTATTCAAACCAATACAGAGAAGTTCTACACTTTCTATTGTATAAAGCTTCATACGGAGCCATTTTGATACTCATTTGATAATTGTTATTATAAGCAAATTCAAGAAATGGTAGAAATTACTACCAACTACCTTCAAACTCAATAATACTACTTTTAACATATAACCATTAACTTTTGTAACTTTTCTTATTTAGTCCTTTTTACTTAATTATCAATTAAACTTCAAAATTTCTAATTAAAAATTTAATATGACACTATCCAAATTCTATAAATACTAAATGAATAAAAATTCAATAACTGACTAGTCGAAACAATGGTCTTGAAAACACTGTTCCCGACACTACCAGAAAATGGGATGTTACAACTTCCTCCGTACAAAATCGTTTCAACCTCTATGCAGTATGACATGTTTTTAAAGATATAAAGCATTACAGTAAGCATGACTAAAACATACAATCAATAGAAAAATTAGTAGACATAAAACATTGGTATGAAATTTCATTGATTTGGTAAAACAGTACAGTGGGCGCATTCAATGAAGCTTTCAGTGTTAACAGTACCGTAAACCACATTTTTAACATGTGGCAAAAACTTTACTAATAATATACATGATCTATCATGTAATCAGTCTCAATAGCATATCAATAACATGATTTAATCTCACATATTATGTGAAATATCACCGGGTCATCTAATAACACTCGTACACATATGGCATCACAGATTTATCAGATAGGAGGTACTTGAATTCAATCCTAATAAAGGATTTATCTTCACCAAGAATACTTATTGTATTCATTTAGCCATTATTTTGAAGCATATTTATAATGTTTTATTATTAATAATAATAATCATAGATAGATGATTTTTATGGACAAACATATACAACTTTAGTACGTTAAAACTCACACCTGAAATAAAAACATCACTAGACCTACAACACTACATTTCAATGATGCCGATCTAGTCAGATCTCGCCTTGATTTGTTCATGACATAGTGGTACCAACACAAAAATATTCTCATGTTAATTTTGGTCACAACCAATAAAATCCTCTTTTTAAAATAATTAAGGACAACTTACTCAATTGTTCTTTCGAACGGTGTCCAAAAGGTTTCTCTTGTATTAAAATAATTCCAAGTGATTCATATAGTCACCTTTGAAGAAAACAATATGAAAAAATATCATATTAGATTTGGCCCCTCCAAAAATAAAAAGAATTTTGGAATTAGACTACTCCAATCTTTACTTACTCTATAACTATTATATCAAAAGACTTAAGATTCAATCGGAGAATCTTGTGAGAATGAAATAGGGACGACTATGGAGAAAATCAAACAAAAGAAAAGTGAGTATATTATTATAAAAGAAATAGGGTAAGAATAAAAATAAAATAAAATAGAAATAGAAAAGGAGTGATAAAGGTTCAATTTTGACCAAAGAATAGGAAAGAGGAGAAAATAGGAAGAAAATTATATGGTGCTGACGACGGGGGCGTGGCGACAGCAACGACAGTGGTCCAATGGTGGACTACAGAAAAAGAAGGGAAGAAATGGTGGTGATATAGTGGTTGGATGGTGGTACAACAGTGCTAACAGTGGTGGAAGTGGTGGAAAAAGAAAAAAGTGGTGGCATAAGAGAAAGAGGAGAAAGAGTATGAAAGGAGAGGGAAAACAAAATGAAAACAAAACAAATGTTTTCTTCACTTACTAGGGGCAACATACAAGGGTCAAAGGGGGAGAAAGATGTCAATGAGTGAATCTAGGGGAAGAGAAGGAAATAAGGGGGAACATGGGGAGTGAAAAGGGGTATAAAAAAGGAAGTAGGAGAAAGATAAGGGTGGAAAGAATCTCCCATGCATGGTAACAAAATTTGGCGACAAAGGGGTTAACCAAAGGTGTTTGTCTCGAAATTAAAAAAAATATAATAGGAGAGGGGAATCAAACTTCAGTCACAAAGGAAACTATGCATGTTCAAAACCACTAGGCTAACACACAAACTTGTTCATGAATTAATGATAACTATATTTAAATGGGGAGTGATAACTCTAGGATTTGAAGCAAAATTGCATAGGAATTAAAAAATGATGCGAGGGAAGGGATTCAAACATCGGTTTCCAGGATACTCACTATTTCTTAACCATAATGCCAGTAACTCATTTATTAACAAACACACAAGGATAATATTAACAATCAAAGCGTGACCACTCTCAGTTCACAAACCTGATTCTACTAACCTAATTTTTGGGATGTGAAATAAAAAAATTAAAGCATTTGAAGATTGATATTGACCGCCTCCAGGCATACCAATGTCCAAGTGTAGAAATCCTACACAAAATATATATAAAAGGCGATATCCGCAAGTATATGGGTCAACTTGTAATATAGTTACAAAATAGTTTAATTGATCATACCTTCACTAGCTAATCTCCCACAGGAGGATTAGTTCCTCATGGATTTCGTAAACAACATAAGCTTTGATAGAAAAATTAAATATGAATAATAATTAAAGAGAATAAAGTTTAGGACAAGGCCGATTTGTATTAGAATCGAGTGAAAAATCCTCAAAAAGTTTGATTATATCTCACAAAGAGGTGATGTGAACACACACTAGGTCCTATGTCACGACATCGAGGGCATTATGCTCATATTTAGGGTATCTTCAAGGGTGTGTCGTGACATCCACAGGCTCTATCGCGACATCGAAGGCAGTCTTGGAATTATTCTATTCTTCTCCCTATGTTGCGACATTCAATGCTCCCTGTTGTGATACAATGACCAGTATCAAGTTAGTATGCCTTTTAGTGGTCTCCTACACACTCATAAAGTATATTAGCTCACCCTTAGGCCTTATTCGACCCCTACGGTCAATAAAAGACTCAAATTACACGACCCTTAAGCATGTATAGTAAGAGTGTTTACTTTGGAGCACATGAATAAGCGTTTCATATTCACACATAATCCTAGCATGACATATAGTTGACTTATCACTTTTGATATCAAACACCTAAGTTCAGTATATTACAAAGAATACAAGTATTAGGGGTCTCAAATGTAGGGATCCATTAATAAATTATCCTAGCAGAATACAAATGACCATAAATGCAATTATTTAATATGATTCCAAATTGTGAATAAGTCTACCTAGATCGCATAAAGCTTTTAAGCTTGTATTGTTCTGAGGCTTAGAACAGCTATGGATTTCAAGAATAGTAAGCATCAAATAGTTTCAAGCACAAAAATAGTTTGTCACATCATATTGTCTCATATTCTCGCCCTTAGTAACCCTTCCCCACTCACCACCTAATTTCTCCTTCTCTCACATTTCTTTTATCTCCTTATAGGAAATCTAAGCATCATATAGTGACTACGGCTAGCACACGAGTTCTTGTACAATAATGACTGAGTTTTTCTATAGTTGTGACCTTGGCAGTTTTCTTTCTATTTTACAATACCTCACTCACAATTGATTTAATTTTTCACATACTTTTTCTACTCATTTAATTTTCTTTTTGAAATTTTCTTTTTGCACTTTTAAACTAACCTATAATTACTATACTCTAATGATCTTTTATATCACTTTATTTATACAAAAACACTGTAATGTATCTACTTAACCTTCAATATGTATGGCCAGACGTCTATAATCAAGTAGTTGATGACCAAAGAAAAGGGTAAGCACAAATTATCGTTTTTAGCTCTGGTTTTGTATAAAGATTCATCAAGAAGTGTCTTTTGGCTCAAAATAGATACTAAGGATAGATAACTAAAGGTTAGCTTTTTGGCTTTGAGTGTATGCTGTATAATATGCCTTAGGTCATCCCTAAGTATCTCAATATTCACAAATTTAGTCAACCAAACAATGAAAATTCCAATAAGTTATCATTCATACTAGCATGCTTGTTTCCTTGTATTCTGTATATCATTTGGTATATTCAATTGCTTAATACTTATTTATAGTGTAATATATAAAACTTAATAGTCTAATACTCAAAAATCTAAAACACCTATCCTCATGCCAAATTTACTGTAAATACAAGCAACCTATGTACATCCTCCTAACCAATCACTTATATTTCTACAAGCTCAAGCACACAATTGACAAGAAAAATAAAATAAAAGAATAAAAATTTAAAACAAATTTTCTATGTTACCCCTCACACTTTAGATAACACATTGTCCTCATTGTGTAGTCCCACAAAAGATAAGGAATAAAGTTACCTGATTGATCATGATAGCGTCGCGGACTATTGGTGGGTGCCTCATCCTTTTATCTTTGAAAGCTTAAAATTGTTGTGTTTCTTCCACATGAGATTCCTACACAGAAATTTTAAACACAAAACAACTACCAATATATTATTACTCCTACTCCTAACAATTTAAATAAATTGAAAATCATCCCAATTTTAATGCAATTCGTAAAAACAAAAAGTTTAGTCATCCTCCTCAAAATCCATTTCAGCATCTTCCTCCCCCTCCTCAGTTGCTCTTTCTCATCGCTCTCCTGCTCCTTTTCTTCCTGCTCTGGGTGTGTCGGTGCAAACTTATTCGATGTATACTTCGGTACCCTAATATTGCTTTGTCGTGTGAATTCCTGAAAAATTGATCATGACTCCTACATCTAGTGTATCATCCAATCTAGCTTAGGATGACTGCTCTCGCCAATTTCTTGTTGAGTGGTCATTTTTTCTTTCCTTTGAGACAAAGTCGGAGCTACTATCATCTCTTGTTGGCGTTTGTTACCTTCCTTAATTTGTTAAGCCCGAAGCTTAATGTACTCTGTATCCACGTTCTGATGCATACTTATTTTTTCTACAAAATAATGTAAAGCAAAATTGGGTGAAAAGTATTGACATTAGAAACATTCGAAACAAGAGCTATTAGAGTGCGCAGAAATTAAATCCACATTTTTGCCTATTTCTTAGGCAACGTTTCCATTCACCCCTTCCATCTGTTAGGAAGTTTATAATATTATCCATATTTATATCTCAAAAATATTCCAAATTAGTTTCGTCTATAAAATTTTTTCCATAAAATGGAGCATTATAAAGTTCACAAATAACCAGAGGGGTCATTTGTACATTTTCCCTCACACGGGTATCGTTCCCCATGTACGACCTTTCACTTTTCTAGACTGCTGGTCCCGAAAAGATGCATAAAATTCCTGAACTACAGGGACCATAGCAGAGTCTTTTGAGATCACACAAAAACGTTCCTATCTATGATATCTAACTAAAGGTCATATCTCTTGACTGAGAACCATCGACGGTTCAAATCCCCTCTCTTGAATAAATGTTTTTCCTTGAAGTTCTACAAAATATTTCTCAATGTTTGGATTCGGGAAATTAGCAGGATTCAAAATCGTCGAAGGTTTTGGTTCATTAGTTCTTCTAACCTTTCTTAGAGGCATATTCAATACTATAGCATGTTATGAACTAATCTTAATAAAGCAGTAATAATGCGAAAAAGAATGTTTAACCTTGAGCTTTTTTAACCTTTGGTTGCTTTTCCCCGAGTGGTTGATGATCCCACACTTGAATAAAGCTTGTGAGAAACATAAATTGGGTTTTATGAAATTAGGGTTTTAGGTGAAAAGGGGTTTAAATATGGAGAGTTTTTTTGAAAAGGTTTAATGTTTAAGAATGGCTTAGAGTTTGAGTTAAAATGTGTTTAAGTTAGAAACTAGAGGTTTTTATGTTCAAATCAAGCAAAATGAGGGTTAATCTACTAGGTTGTGCAAATGGCTAGATTCAACCTTACAAAAAATTACAGCAACGTCGCGACATAGGAGTTCCTTGTTGTGACACCCCTAGAAGCTTGTCGTTGCCCGACATCGGGGTTTGATGTCGCGACACACTATAGAATTTTGGAATTTTGGGTAACCTACCTTCGGTGTCATGACACACAGACTCCGTGTCAAGACATCAAATTGGTTTTCTCAATTCTTTTGATTCTTACCTTGGTGTTGTGACACTAGCTCTATTTTTGCCCAAAATTCCAATTTCTTGAGTGCCACAGTGTCTATAAAACATAAGTTTGATAAAAATTAATTTCTATACTAAATAGTTAATTAAATATACAATAATTTACAAATAATTAAATGTTAAATTTAATTATCAAGTTTTATTACTGGATTCATCCGATAGTACAATTAATGCATATGAGGACACTTCTTTAGTTCTTTTGGTGTTAGTCCATCGTCTGTCATGCACTCTACCTTCTTTTACTTGTCATGTTTCTTGTACCTACACTTCCTACCTAGATCAATTATAGAAAACACTTTCTCTTGCTCAGGGTTGTTAAGGATAATTGCAGATATTTCGTAACATGATCTCCTTAATATATCCCTCTCTTTGACTTCTTGTTGGTAACTACATTTAACTCATTCTTTTCCAAATCAATGGTAGATGTTGACATTGTTAAGAAGGGTCTTCCTAACAGGATAGGTATCTCGCGGTCTTCCTCGAAGTCTAATATTACAAAATTCGTTGGCATGATGAAACTGCGCAATTTGACTAACACATCCTCCAATACTCCTTTTGGTTTTACTAAAGATTTGTCAGCCAATTGTATTGTGATTTGAGTGTTTTTGAGGTTCCCTAACCCAATTTTTTCATAAATAGATAAATACATTAAATTAATGCTAGCTTCTAAGTGTTGGGAAATGTGCCCATATTGTAGTAAATATGTAACTATTTTCTATTTATTTGAACGATGAATAAATAAATAAAGTTAATTTCACTTTTCACTATTATGTCTTTTGTATTTCTATCTTTTATATTTTGCATGCATAGTGAAATTGTGACAATCAAATATTAGCTTTTTGATTGTCTAAAGTTCAAATTCAAGATAAGTGGCATTGTAAAGAACGTTTACATTGTGAGAAGGACAACTTACTTCAGTAGATAATCTAAATGAGCTTGTAATCCTGGAAAAGAATCAAAGTAAGCATTTGATTCAAATATTGAGAAGGATTATTACGTCGTCTACAATTCCAATTGGGGAGATGACTAGTCTTGACTATTGAAGCAATTGACTTCACGAGTAGAGACATAGATGTATTCATTGGTAAAATGATACATTGGAATGGACCCAAGATGAATTAATTCTGAATCTGTTTGTGCATTAATTCACTTGTGAAGTTTATGGTGTGATTTACCTAAATCCTAAGTTAGCCACTGACCATGCGTATGCAACTCATGTGCTTTGATATAAGTGGAGGCTTATGCTCTAAAGATGATCTAGCCCATAGCCGGTATGTTGGGTACATGACTTGTGTATGGCATGGCTTTACTGGCAACAGTATGATTCATAGCTCAATTAAAGAGTTAATGAGATCCTCTCATTGGCATTGTGTGGATTGATAAATTTGGAACATTGCCACAGGTTGCTTATTCTCGAACAAGAAATTTATCACAGTCATTTGTTGACAGTGATCATATGAATCATTAAGAAGACACAATGGTGACAATGATATAAAATAGGATTGTATTGAGTGAACGAATTTAACCCAAAGTAATCAAGGATATCTTATGAGGGTAACACACACATGACGAGGTCATTAGATAAAGTAGTTAGATGAATTGTTTTCGTAAAGAGTATACAATAAGGAGTTTTCAATCATGGTACTTCTTGTGAACTAACTCCATGATTAAGTAATTGTGAATTATCAAAATGATGCTTCTAGACATAATTGCAATCATGAGTGCCTATATGTTCTATTGGTTCCTCCGCTAGCTCAACAAAAGCTCGACCGAACTGCATTTGAATTAGAAGAAAATTCAACGACTGTAGGAATAATTTAATTGAGTTGATTTATTTGATGTGGAATTAAATTAGGTGGTTGCGATAATTGTTCAACTAGAGAATTTGATTAAATAATATTCTTTAAAAATTAATGTGGAAAATCTATGTGATTTTTGGAAAAATTAATTTTGATCAAGTAAAATGAAATTAATCAAATAAATTAAAATTAATATGATATTTTTGTAAGTTAATTTTCAAGTTAGACAATTGGCCGAATGGGTAATTGAACTTGAAAATTGAACCTGAGATTGTAAACTGATCTCGAGAGCCTAAAATCGGACCAAGACCCAAAAACTGTCCAGCTGGTGGCTAAATTAGACCAATTGGGATGTCATTGACCCAGACCGAATCAACTGGGGTGCCGTAAGGGTGTCGCACCTGCATCACTGAGCATGACAGTGTCGATGGCTACGACGGCGACATCTCATTGGCTGGCGGCAGTTGGTCGTCGGTGGTTGAGCAGTGGAAGAGTTGCACTCCCACTAAGACTCTACCAGATAATTTGATTTCAGATTAATTATTCGAAAAATATTATTATTTTAATAGTTTAATATACAATTTAATTCAATACTTATCTTAATAGTATTTTACTAATTTAATATTATAGTGATTATCTTAATATTAAATTTAATTTAATGTTTATCTTGTAGATAAACATTGTATTATTTTAATAAGATTTAACATTAAATTTAACCTAATATTTGTCTTGATAAATATTATAATAATTTAATATTAAAGTGATTAAGTTTAATCATAGTTGAACTCTCTAAACTCTCCCTATATAAAAAGAGCATTGGGTCATTATTTAAACACACTTGAATTCAAGAAAAAATTGTAGAGAAAATTTCTTTGAAGAGATTATTCCATAAAATTTCTTGATATATTTTTCTGATTTACAACTCGACCCAAAATTTTAGGGAAATTGAAAAATTACCACACTCGTAATTTTTGTGAATTTTTTTGATTCAAACCGAGCCCACACTTGGCAGACGTGAGCTTAAAGATAGTAGAGAAGACTACGAGGTTGAAGCGCTCATCCTAGACTAATCGAAAAGGTATAATTTTGATTAAGTGTTATTACTTTAGATATCACAACCAAGATCTTGTTTTGGAAAAAAATTAAAACTCTGGTTTTTCCCTAAATTTATTTTTTGTTGTATTTTCCAAACCTGTTTTTCAAAGAATTAGTATCAGAGCCAAGCTGTGTTCGATCTATAAGTATCAAAAGATAATCAAAATAAATTCCTCATCTTCTTGAATGAGTTATATGGGAATGAAAGCGATATTATATATTTTTTATATAATTATTTTTTACCGAGGTTGTGGTTCTTAGGAAATAGATCGTGGACTATCATCTCGTAAAATTCATAGAATTCTTGTGAGCCAAAAAGGGACATAGGACTTAAATGTAATTTTTCCAAATGGAGTCCATGACGAGGAAAAGATGCGATGGTGGTTGAAGACCCAAGGAATGCCTTGTGGTGAAAATTTATGTACTTTTATTTTTCCATTTATTTTCTAGAAATAGAGCCATGGAAACCTTGGCTGACAATTTTATTTTAATTACCTATTTCATTATATATTTGCTTTATAATTGTTTATAATATTATGTAATGTTATAATTGTGATATATATATGAGATGATCCACAGTTGATTGGTTAAAAATAAGAAGTGTGGTAATGAGAAAATACATGTGTTATATTGTTCTATTCCCTTCTTTGGGTTATTCGATAACTGTTAAAAGTGTGGTAATGAGAAGGTGCATGTCTAGGATTGACTCTGGCTAGGAAAGACTTGGTTTTTAAGCGGTCATATTTTACTCACCTCCCTTTCTTGGGACCCTACCTGTTGCACGGTTCACATTCACTTCTTCGATTTTTCCCTTAAAAGAAAATTTATGGTAAATCAAAATTGTTTATTTTTATGATTGATTGGTTCTTGTGAATGAATGTGAATATTATAAAATTTTCATAGCATGCCATGCATATATTGGAAGCATGTCATTTAGAATAGGTAAGAATGCCACTAAGACTGTTGTATGATCATTCTTAAAATTTGGGATAAAAAACCTTACATGTTTTTAAAATATTGAGTGGGAGAAGGTCCTTGAACAAAACGTATGGCCTACATTGATGGTTCCTAAGTGATAGCATGATAAAGTTCTGAGTCGGTTCCTACCTTGGCCGCACCCCAAGGTAATCTTTGTCATGTGGGTCCACTAGATGAGATTTCCATTTAAGGACAACTAGTCATGCATGACTTTCAGATAGATTGTCCCAAGATGACTCACAAATGAAAGACTGTTCACGATAGGTGTTGAGTGAATGGTTACACACTCAAGATATCTCTTATTAAATAGTTTCACAAGAAATGATATTTAAGCTAGAGATGATGGAAAAATGTTAAACGGTCGCTAGTTTGTGTGGAGTCTTGAGAATTAAGATTCAAGAACTGATTGGATTTGATTGGATGTAATCCATGTTCTTGCTAGTTAATCATGGGACCCCAAGGTGACATCGTTGATAGGCTAATGTTGGCCTATGTGTTTAACTGTGGAAATGGCCATTTGGTTTCGCTTGAGTTGTCATATTTTGGTGTTCAAATGAACTTAGTTTTGGCATGTAAATACTGGCCTTGATATGGTTGAATTATGGAAGAAAGAAAGGTAGTTGAATGTGTATATTAAATATGTCATATAATTTGTTATGAATTGGAGCTTTGTTGTGGAAGACATATTTGTATATTGATGCTAGTGATTAAGTGATTAATTGGTATCTTTTGGTGTGTTTTGGTAAGTGAGTTACATGGTAAGTTTTGATGCAAATATGCACATATGTTAGTTGATCATTTGATTATATTGAACACATAGTTAGACATGTTTATAAATTGTCATTTGAGGTGCCTAAGGGCAAATTGGTTGTATGTGAATACACCATATGTGTGAGGCTTGATTATGCATGTTTTGGGTGCCTTTTATGGCTTGTTGTTATGCACAATGTTGGGTGTCAGCTTATGCCTATTTGGATGAGAAAAGTGGCTTGTAAAATGACTTATTTTCGTCCACATGAGCAGAGACATAGGCGTGTGTCTCAGCCGTGTGTCACGGCTGTGTGACATGGTTGTTACACTGCTTAGCACACGACCTGCCACAAGGACATGTGAGGTTACTTTGAAGGGTACATGGCCTAGCACACCAGCATGTGGCCATATTGTAGTAAACATGTAATTGTTTTCTATTGATTTGAACGATGAATAAATAAATAAAGTTTATTTCACATTTCATTATTATTTCTTTTGTATTTATGTATTTTATATTTTGCATGCATAGCGAAATTGTGACAAGCAAATATTAGTTCATTGATTGCCTAAGTTCAATTTGAATACAAGTGGCATTGTAAAGAACGTTTACATTGTGAGAAAGACAACTTACTTCAGTAGATAAGCTAAATGAGTTTGTAATCTCGTAAAAGAATCAAAGTGAGCATTTGATTCAAATACTGAGAAGGACTATTATGTCATCTACAATTCTAGTTGGGGAGATGACTAGTCTTGGCTATAAAAGTAGTTGACTCCACGAGTAGAGACATAAATGTATTCATTGGTAGAATGATACATTGGGATGGACCTAAGATGAATTAATTTTGAATCCATTTGTGAATTAATTCACTTGTAATGTTCATGGTGTGATTTACATAAATCCTGAGTTAGTCACTGACCATGCCTATGCAACTCATGTGATTTGATATAAGTGGAAACTTATGCTCTAAAGTTGATAGAGCCCATAGCCAGTATGTTGGGTACATGACTTGTGTATGGCATGGCTTTACTAGAAACAGTGTAATTCATAGCTCAATTAAAGAGTTAATGATATCCTCTCATTGGCATTGTGTGGATTGATAAATATGGAACGTGACCATGGGTTGCTCGTTCTCGAACGAGCAATTTATCACAGTCATTTGTTGACAACGATCATATTAATCATTAAGAAGACACAATGGTGACAATGAGATAAAACTGGATTGTATTGAGTGAACGGGTTTAACTCAAAGGAATCAAGGATATCATATGAGGGTAAAACACACATAATGAGGTCATTGGACAGAGTAGTTGGATGAATTGCTTTCGTAAAGAGTTTACAGTAAAGAGTATATAGTAAAGAGTTTTCAATCATAGTACTTTTTGTAGACTGACTCCATGATTAAGTAATTGTGAATTATCAGAACGATGCCTCTAGACATAATTGCAATCATTGGAGTCTAATTGTATTTGTTCGATTGGTCCCTCCGTTAGCTCAACAAAAACTCGATTGGACTGTATTTGATTAGAAGAAAATTCTACGACTTTGGGAATAATTTATTTGAGTTGATTTATTCAATGTGAAACTAAATTAGGTGGTCATGATAATTGTTCAACAAGAGAATTTGATTAACGAGTTTTCTTGAAAAATTAATTTTGAAAATCTAAGTGATTTTTGGAAAAATTAATTTTGATAAAGTAAAATTAAATTAATAAAATCAATTAAAATTAATATGATATTTTTGAAAGATAATTTTCAAGTCAGACAATTGTCCCAATGGGTAATTGAAGTTGAAAATTGGACACGAGATTGTAAATTGGGCCCGTGAGCGCAAAATAGAGACCAAGACCCAAAAACTGGTCGAACTGGTTTTAATATGTGAAACCGGGCCGAAGGTAAAATGATGGCTAGATCGGACCAGTCGGGTCATCACTAACCCAGACCAAACCGGCTCAGGGTGTTGTATAGGTGTCGCACCTGCATCACTGGACACGGTGGTGCCATTAGCTGCGACGACGGCATCCCGGTGGCCGGCGACTGTTGGTCGTCAGTGGTTGAGTAGTGGAAAAGTTACACTCCTACAGAGAATCTACCAGAGAATTTGATTTCAAATTAATTATTCCATAAATAATATTATTTTAATAGTTTCATATTAAATTTAATCTAATATTGTTTATCTTATAGATAAACATTCTATTATTTTAATAAGATTTAATATTAATTTGAATCTAATATTTATCTTAATAAATATTATATTAATTTAATATTAAAGTGATTAAGTTTAATCATACTTGAACTCTCTAAACTCTCCTTATATAAAGAGAGCGTTGAGTCATTACTTAAACACACTTGAATTCAAGAGAAAGGTTTTGAGAGAAAATTCTTTAAAGAGAGTATTTCAGAAAATTTCTAAAGATATTTTTTTGATTTACAACTTGAATCAAAAGTTTAGAGAAATTGTAAAATTACCCTACTGGTAATTTTTGTGAAAATTTTTTTGATTGGAAGCGAGCCCACACTCGGCAGACGTGAGCTTGAGGATAGCAGAGAAGACTACTCGGTCGAAGCGCTCATCCTAGATGAATCGAAAAGATACAATTTCAATTAAGTATTTATTACTTTAGATATCACAACCAAGATCTTGTTTTGGGAAAATTATTAATACTCCGGTTTTTCTCTAAATTTATTTTCCCTTGCATTTTTCAAACCCGTTTTTCCAAGACTAAGTTACATAGAGCTTTATTAAAATGAATGCTTCCTATCTCTATGGGAATTATTAAGATTCTCTATCTAGAAATAATAGCACTACAAGAGGATTCCCTGTCAAGAAATAATAGCAGTACAAGAGGCACTCATATTAACTTTTTCACCTACCTTAATTTTCCTATGCCTAGACATGATTTCCTTTAAAAATTTGGCATACTTAGGAACTTTCTCAATTAATTCAATCAAAGCCAAGTTGTCGTTTAATGTTTTGAAAAAGTTTAGAAAGCTTAGAAACTCGTCTTCATCCTATTTTTTTTCTCTTCCAACCTTGAAGGGAATGATATCTTTGCAACGACAGGGTATTTAATTGTCTCTTTTTCTGCTTCAATTACCGGTGTAACTACTTCCTCTGGTTCTAGTTCACCATTAGCTTTTCAGGAGTCTTCTTGAAGATTATCAATATTCTCCTTATTTACCTCCTGAGTTGGGTTCTCCGGGCTACTCAATACTTTACCTGATTGGAGCGCGATTGCTTTTACATGCTCCTTCCGTTCTCTCTGAGGATTATCGGTGTTGCTAGGAATACCCATGTCAATTTGTCTTTTTACATCACCCATCGTGGTCATCAATTGGCTCATCTGATCTTCAAGCTTAGTTAATTTTTTTTAAATTAGTGCACTAGTTAATTTTTTTTGAATTGGTGCACTCAGACTGCATCTGCTTCACATCTATTCTCATTGACTGCATCGCCCCCTCGATTCGATCCAAGTGTTGACCACATACAATATGATCAATTACGTTAGCCTTTTTTTAGGTTTCTATAAGTAAAGAGGTTGATAGTTAGTATTTTTAACCTGATTTGAAGTACTACCTCCTCATTGATTTCCTCTCCATCTCAGATTCGGGTGATCTCTCCATCTGGAATTATAAGTATTTGAATAAGGGTTTCCACCCCTATTTCCTATGTAATTCACATCCTCGGTAGGACTATTGATGTAATTGAAGAGTGGTTTGTACCCTCCATATATAGACAGTGCACTATTCTCAGATTCTATACAGTTGATCTTGTCCACTAACTACTGGTATTTGTTATCCTCTTGGACAACATTTACCATAGATGATCTTAGGTCATATGTATATCGTTCAGTTGGCCATTGGCAAGAGTTCATCTCCATATTTTCTATTAATTTGTAGGCATCCTCGTACATTTTGTTCATTAATGCACTTGTTGTTGCTCCATCTAATCCTGACCTTGAATATACATCCAACCCATTGTAGAAAATTTGCAATCTTAACCACTCAAGTAATCTGTGGTATGGGAATTTCTAAATCAACGTCTTAAAATGCTCCCATACTTCATGAATACTTTCCCCTCTAATTGTTTAAACATAGAACTTTCTATTGTTAGAATGTCTTCCTAATACGGAAGAACTACTAGAGGAATTTTCCAGCAAGTTCATCCCATGTCAAGATTGATCCTGGTGCCTACGAATCTAACCAATAAAAGGTGTTATTAATTAATGAAAAGGGGAGCAATCGAAGACGAATAGTGTCATCAGTGACCCCATTATATTTGAAGGTATCACAAAGCTAGAGGAATCATTTTAGATGCTAACTCGGATCTTTTGTCATCATTCCTCAAAACTACAAATGATTCTAGATCATTTGGATCATAGTGGGCTTGATCTCAAAGTTATTGGCCATTATAGTTGGCCTCGTTATACTCCCTTGAACCATAATCAAATTTGGTATATTCCCTCAGAGTTCTTTTGTTACACGCCATGAGATTGTTTGCGGGTAGCTATGGTAATGGTGGTGGGTCTTCTAGGTTGTTATTGTTAGCTTAGTCAAACAGTGGATTCTCATATGGTGGTAAATTACCTTTAGCAGGTAGCTGATTCTGCATTGGCTATTGTTGTTTTTCTGTTGTTGTCGATGATTCCATCGAATTATACTTTCTGGATCTATGACTGGCTTTATAGGTGTTCCCATACTACGATTCATACACTAAACCCAAAAAGAAAATATTAGTAGAAATAATTTGAGACTAAATCAGAAACATATGAAACCTTAAGGAAAAAGTTAGAAAAATTCACACTACAAGGGTTACACGGCCGTGTGCCCAGGCCGTGTGACTCACCAATATTTCTTGATATTCTGAGTAGACTACAATAAAAAAAATAAGTGTGATATCTCATATCAATTTATTTGATCATGGCCATGCATTTCTAGTCTCACTCCATCAAGTGGACAGGGATAAATTATGATTTTCTCTATAATCTTATCTCTTGATCTCATTTGTCCTAAATTACTCCTTAAGTGCATCACTTTCTAGGGTTTAATTGCACATAATTTAAACCAACTAACTCAAATTTAAACCATAATTAGTTGTTAACTAGTTACACATTCATTCAATAATCTCCTTAAGGAAATTAGCTACTCATTCGATAATAATCAGTTGTTTGATTGTGCAAAGCAAAACACCTCTGGCTCGTAATTATTTCCTATACAGAGGTGATGTCACGACACCCCAAGTCCTGTGTCACGACATCGAGGGTAGTATGCTCATCTTTATGGTATCTTCAGGGGTGTGTCGCGACATCCTCAGGCTATGTTGCGACACTAAAAGCAGTCTTGGAATTCTTCTATTCTGCTTCCTATGTTGCGACATTCAATGCTCCATGTTTCAACACAATGACCAGAATCAAGTTAGTATGCCTTCTAGTGGTCTCCTACACGTTCATCAAGTATATTAGCTCACATTTTGGCCTTATTCGATCCTTAAGGTTAATAAAAGACTCAGATTACACACCTTATTGAATTTAAGTAAATTTACGAAAACGTAATTAAAACCTAATTAAAATGTTTATGTTCAAGCTCCTAAAGTGTGAAAACTAGTTTAATCTACTACACCAAATTACGGTAGATCAGATATCAATTTTGAAGACAGTTTTAAAAATAAACCTTTGGGAGAACAAAGATTGATGCAAGAATGCATGGAGTCATAATAGATTAAAGTCAAGAACATTCAATTTCATTCCCACAAGTAAACAATGAACTTCAAGAAGGAAATATTTGGAAAATAAGCATACTTGAAATCCATTTAAAAAGAACACTTTATGCAAAAATCTAAGGATAATACAAATCTGTCTTATTTGTATAAAAGTTCAACCAAATTCATTTCTATTGAAAGATGCCAATTTATATTTGAATAAAGATGCTAATTTTTAATAAGAAATGTGACAAGACATTAATAAAAATTAAAATTACATAAATAAGATAAATCAATATAAGCAAATGTAATTTTTATTTCAAGTACCCCCTTTCCTAGATGAACATTCTCAAACTATTTCTCCCCTGTTTCTAGATACCAATTGTTAATAAAAAAAATAAGGCATGACAAGCACAAAGGTACCAAAAATGTGATCATCAAAAGCTAATCAAAGCTAGAATGATACCAATCATGAATATCATAAGAAGGAGAAATAAATATGCAAAGCATACTTTATTGAATAAGTAATGCATGTGAACAACATAGTTTATTCCATTCAATAAGTATACTAATCATCACAACCTATTACTCTGGTTAAATGACAATATTATTAATCATAAGGCATGGTAATGGCATCCAATCACTAATATAACAATGTGAGCAAACAATGGATACCAATGTAAATGTGATGTGAAGAAGGAGATCACGACATATTTGCCCAAGTTAGATTTAAAATAAAAACCTAAAATATGTCATGGAAACGTTATATAAAGATATAACAATTCATAGCAATATACAAAAGAAAAGCTTAAGTTATAAATAATTTGGAATAAATATTTTGAAAAGTTAACAATTCATAGCAATTCATAGCAATATACAAAAGAAAAACTTAACTTGATAGTCTTGTTTTGAAAAGTTATTTTTTTAAATTGATTGATAATTTTTATTAAATGGAATAAATATTGGTGAACACATATGAATTGAAAATTATATAGAGGAAGAAATAGTACAATGATGTACGAGAATATGAGATCAAATTGAAAGAAACAAAGTAAGAGAAATGGTGATTGATCCGCCATAATTTGTTGTGGTGAGTTAAGGTATTTTCGACACTTAATGAGCTTGTTTCCTAGTGTTTTTATATGTTTTTAGTTCATTTTTGGTTTTTAGTATCTTAAGTTTAAATTATGCAAACTAAGTGTTTTTACGTAATTTTTTGAGTTATGTCATGACTTAATGGGCCACTACGGGCCTAGAGATGATTTAACGACTCTATTTAGTGTGTAGGACATTATTTTTGAGCTACAGAGACAAAGGACGACTATAGAATCACGGCGTCGAGGAGTGGTGTCACAACACTAGACTTTGAAGCCAAAATATCCATAAAATGAAGGTAGTGCCGCGACACTGGTCTTGTTGTGTCACGACATCGGACGACGATTAAAGATTTTAATTATGGGTATTTTACTCCATACAATGAATTGTAATCAAAATTTTGGGCTGTTAACGAACCCTAATTCAGTCAGAACATAAACTATAGGCATGTTTAACCTCATTTTAGGGGCTTGGCCAAGTAAGCCATGTAGCTAGTTTTAGGGTTTTAATTTAGTTTTTACTTTATTTCAATTTATTTCTTTAAAAATCCTTTGCTCTTGTTTCACTTGGTTTTGATTTCGATCCAAGATTTCAATTCAATAGCTTTTTTCATTATTTCTTTTTGGATTCCAATTGCAATCGTTGTGATCTTCGCAGTTGTTAAAGGAAATTCTGTTCTACGTGCAAATCAATGCCTCTTAACTGGAGCCTTAACCTTTCCTCCTCTCTCACGCTCCACGCGCTAAGCTTCTTCAACTATCTTGGTTTTCTCTATAAAATGTTCAAAACCCCTATCTTGGTGTGGAACGATCTAGATCATCTTATCATATTGCAACCCATTTTCAAATCTATCACACTTTTCCTTCTCAGTCACAACCATCCCTGAGCATACCAGCCAAGTCTTAAGAATTCAGCCTCATACTCGACCACTAACGTGTCTCATTGCTTCAATTTAATAAATTTGAGCTTGCGGGCCTCTACATATTTGGTCCCCACACATTTCTTCTAAAAAACCTCTTAGAAGTAATCCCAAGTCTATCTCTCTGCTTGAGTACCACTCATAATGGACTACCACCATTGGTAAGTCTCGTTCCTTAACAACAATACTGTACCATTCAATTTCTGCTTGAGGGTACAATCCACGTCAACCAAGATCCTTTTTGTAGCCTATATCCAATTTTCAACTATGGTAGGGGTCATCCTAGCAACACCCCTAAACAGCTCAAACCCATTAGATCGAAGCCTCTTAGTTACGAACCCACGACAACCTGATTCGATTTTGGCTCTAGCCACTCGCTGAAGCACCCTAATCATGGCATGCAATACAACAGCATTTCTAGGCTCTTAATAACTACCCTCATTGGTAGGTGCATTCTCAACATGTTCAGTCATGGGCTTAAGTGTACACAGTTGAGATTCTGATAAATTGATTTAGGTCCCATGACCTTATGCTCCACGGGCTCTCATGACACGGTTTCATACTTCTCGAGTGTTCATTTCATTATCACGAGTCTAAATTTTATGTATTTGTCTATAATTGAGAAATAAGTTCTCGTTATTAACCCTTACAGCATGTTTGGTTCACTGTATTGGAATAGAGGCGTAATGGAATAAAGGTGTAATGGAATAGAGGCGTAATGGAATAGAGACGTAATAACAATTCAATTGTTTGGTTGAATGTAATGGAATAGAGGCGCAATAGTATTCTTGTGTTTGGTTGAATGGAATGGAGGTGTAATAGCATAAGGGAAAAAGCTAAAATGACTAGAATACCCTTAGCAGAAATTTGTTTTGGTAAATGATTATTGTTATTGTTATTAAATTTTAATAATATTAATAATATCAATAATAAATAATTTAATCATATTTTAACATAATTATTATTAAATATATTTTCATTAAAATATATAATTTAATAAAATTCTGAATATTAAATATTTTTATATGAATTTACTAAAATCATAATATACAATACTATAAAATATAATTTAAAGTTATTATTATTAAATATAATTTACTAAAATTCTTAATATTAAATATTCTTATATGAATTTACTAAAATCATAATATATAATAATTTAAAATATAATTTAAAATAATTATTATTAAATATAATTTAATAAAATTCTTAATATTAAATATTCTTCTATGAATTTACTAAAATCATAATATATAATACTACAAAATATAATTTAAAATTATTATTAAATATAATTAGATAAAAATATATAATTTAATAAAATTCTTAATATTAAATATTCTTATATGAATTTACTAAAATCATAATATATATAATTTAATTTTTGAATGAATGCAAATGATTCACTATGAATGTTTCATTCATAAGATCTCCCCAGCTGTAACTTCTTCCTAGATAAAGATTGAAAAACAATAGAAAACAAATAATTCAAAGGATTTTTTCTTTAATTTTATAAATGTTAATTGGGAAAAGCAACTCCAGAAATCATCATATGTTATAAATAATTCAGCACTTATGAGCTAAACAAAGGAGCTTGATGATATCCCAATACATAGGTTTATACAAACTTGATAGCAATCTTCCATCAAAAGTGTACGGATGAAGATAAGAGATGGTGACATTTTGGTAAGATAAAGGTTCCAGGACAGCTTATCGCCCCAAAAGCGCAACACGATCCTTCTGTACTGCCTGTGTCAGGTTGATGTCAAAGAGTTCGAATCGTATGGGAATCTCAATCTCATAGAAGGGGTTCTTTAAAACAAATCTGTGTAGAGCTCATAAACAACTTTCAAGAGAGCCTCCATGTGCTGTGTCCCAGGTTCACAAACTACAAAGAACTTTGTCCCTGAAAATCACAACATGCATATTTGCAAAAGGAAATATATATCCAATATCCAATATCACTAGGTTAATTGATTGACTATAAAGCAGAAAGTATGCCCTATAACCTGCTTAGGCAAGAATTCAACTTAACAGAAGAGCGGAGAGAATGAAGGAAGATCAATTAGGAAAGCTTTTTAACTTGTGCTGAATTTATGATATGGATGACTTTCCAAGCTTAGATGTTTCTGAAGCTGCATAGAAGGAAAAATTAAAACCAGATAGGAATACATCTAAAAGGTTCACCATTGAAGAATATTAACACGAACTCAAATGAGATGGATTAGGTAGTAAGTGCAAACTAGTACAAAATAAAAGTTTTGAATCAATTTGATCACCACCAATACCCATAATCCTTCAAAATTTTCTTCTGCTCAACTAAAAGCAAGAAACACATTCTCATTTATTTTCAAGAAAGACAAAGATTGGGAAGTTTCTAAAAGTTTGCTAATTTTTCCAACAATCATCAATTCTTAATTAATTTTAATAGCATAAATCAACCACTTGAGATGATTAGATTGCATTCAAACTCACAAACAATTGCTCAAATACGAACTGCAACCTAGTGTGCTTAATAATCACAAGTCTCTCAAAATAGCAATGAAACCACAATAACCATGCACACCATAAACCCTTAACAGGAAAAGAGGAAACAATTGATGAATAGCCCTTAATGACAGGGTATATCCAATCATCCTCATCTATCAATATCAAAGGATGAAAGAACACTTCCAAACATAAGCTCAGTTCACCACTTTGAGGAATCAATCATGTTAGTAAGTGACTTGTTTCTCTGTGAATTCCAGCCAAACACCAAATTAGTATTAAATGAGAATCTAAACTTGACAAGCACATACAGATATGGAATTTTCAACAGTAATTTATGGAAAACATTACAAGATGTTCCTAAGACAATAGTTTTTGGGCTTTGGTTTTGATCATTAAAGAAAAAGTGATAAGAATTAACACCATAAAAAGCATTGACAGGAGAAGACTCACAAACAATATTAAAGTTGCAATTGAGGAATAAGGATCAATTCCAGGTTCCATTTCTTCCAGAAAAAATTGATTAACATTTTTAAATAGTCAGAGCTGAGATCTTGCAATCTTCCAGAAGACAAAGGGTGATTCAAAATAAAGAAAAATAATACCTGGTTCATTCTCCATGCATCGGACAGTAAATTTTTCTGGTTCTCTAGAAAGAGAGAGAATAGTGTTGATTAATTATAGATTAAAATAGAGGAAATCCATGTGTAAAGTAAACCAAGAACCAAAAGCTAACCAGAATCGATAGCTTTAATTTCCCTCATGGTAGCATCAGCTGACATCAATGGTTTGATGAAGAACTGTGCGAACCTAGAGAGAAAGTGACAGGAAAACACCCAATCTCACATACATTAAATGAACATTGATGAAAATGAGAGCTAAAGAAAGACTGCACAAACAACATCTACCGGTCCAAAGCCTCTTCAAAGCAATCAGTGTTAACATCAAAAAAATAGTTGGTCATCTCAAAAGCTGTGAAGGCGTTTGTTCTACCTCCATGCTGTAAGTCAGGAAAAAAGAACTACGTAATAAAATCAAAGGAATACTATCTGAAAACAAGTCATACAAATAATTTTACTTCACTATAAGCCTCTTGTTTTATGGCATCTCTTCAAAAATTTTGAAGTTAATTTTATTCAAAGTTAGCTAACAATAATCAGTTATTAGATCACATACATTTTACAGGAATCCTTTCAAATTTGATGTTCAATTGGTTTAAGATTAAGATTTCTTATCTATTATATGTATTTCTGTGATTATAGTATTATTGAAATATTTTGGCAAAAAAAGATACCAAGAATTTGTAATCACCCCTTTTATTTATGCTTCAAAAATAATATTGATGCTTTTATAGTTTAAAAGGTTTGTATCAATAACACTATGAGGAACAAAATTACCAAAGTCACATACTGTTAAAATTTAAAGTAAAAAAGGAACAAAAAATTTCCAGACAGTTCACAAATACAAATGGAAGATAAAATAAACGGATGAAAAAGATAAGCAATACCAAGAAAATGGGCAAGGCCTTCGAGGCCGTCAGGGTCACAAAAAGAACCAACACCCACATTCATAGAAATAGCACACTGTAACATCAAAAAACAAAGAAATTAGAAAGAAAGAAAAAAAAAGAAAGGTCAATAATAGTAATGGAATTGCTAATGAAATGAAAGTGAAGAAGGAATTGAAAAATTAATTTGCCTTCTCGGTATCGAGATCGCTGATAAGAAGAACTTGAAGGGAATTTCTAAGGACGATCCTCCGATACTCTCTTTTGTCAATTCTGGGCTTTAAAATCTCCACATCTTCTCTCCCGACCCCCATTTCTCAGTTCTCTGCTTTTCTATGTTTGGATTTTTTTTATTTTTGGATGATTTTGAGTTTGGTTATGGAAAGTGGAAAGTGATTAGGGTGGATTTTTATTTGACAGGCAAGAAATCTGAATCTGAATTAAAAATTACCTGAAATATGAGAACAGAAGGAGAGAAAGTTAGAGATCTGTGGGAGAAGATGAAGGAGAATATCTGAACTATGGCAAGAGAGTTTGAGGGCAGAAATTGTGTAGAGAGTTTGACGCAGATGAAGGAGAAGATGAAGGAGGGAAAATTTTGGAAAATGGGAAAAAAGAGCAGAACGTAATAGCTATTCAGTGCTGAAGGCAAGGAATGGCTATTACAACTTCTCACGTAATAGAGGCTGAATGGAATAAGGCTATATTACAATTACAGCCAACCAAACGTTGGTTTGGTTGTGTGCCCACTGATTTGGGGGGAATACATTCCTATTCCCCCAACCAAACATGTTGTTAGTGTTTTCAGTCTAATAGTTCAACTATAGTTTACAGCTTATAGTCTTTTTATACTTTTAGTAATAAAAGTACTTATCTAGGATCGTATCAGATTTTTGTTTTAAAATACAAACTTTATCAAATAAAATTGTTTTATGACACAATTCCCAGAATACCCCTTTAAAATATGCATACATATTTAAGTAAAAACCATAGCTCGAGTTTTAGACCATGTCACACCCCAAATTTGGTCCTAAAATTTTTGAGGGTATTTTAGGAATTTTAGCCTACATGTGCTTGGAATTTCGTAAGTTTAGTAACCGATAATATTTTTGACAAAGGCTATTAGGATTTTAAACCAATTACTGAAAATAGTTTTAAATATCTTTAATTTTGGAAATAGGATTGATTTGTAAAAATGTCAAAATTGAGAGTTTTTATGAAGCAATTTACTCAGAAGTTTAAAATCAACCTAAAAACCCCCATCTGCAGCATGTTTCACGTTATTTCTTTCTTCTTTGCTAGTTGTGTCACCCTTTTACTCTCCCAATTCTCCCAATTGCTTTTGATCTACAATTCTCCCAATTCTCCCAATTACTTTTGATCTGCAATCCTATTACATCTTGTTTTCTATACCTTTTACTATAAATCTCCATTGAAACCAAAAAAACACCCAAAAACTTCATTAATTTCATCATCTTCTTCAAGAGAGAATTTTTTTAGAATTTTTCCAAAGTTCATTTTTCTTGCATTCAAGGTAACCAATCATCTTCTATTAATTTTAAATGTTATCTAGACTTTAAAATCACTTTTCTAGCCATTAAAACACATATTTTAGATTAAAGCCAAAATTTTGGTCATTAATGGTGGATTTTGGGTTTGTAGATTAAGACTTGGTTTTAAAGTGCTTTTCAACTTGTTTTAACATAATTAAAAGGTTTGTAAAGTTACTTTGAAGTTTCGTCAAGGAATTCTTGAGTTTTAATGAATTTTCATCATTATGGCCAAAACTTGTCAAAAAATGTTGATACATTAAAACGTGAAGTTTTGTGTAGTTTAAAGGTTGGGAATTAGTCATAGATGAATGTGTAGATGAGTGAAATTCATTTCATGTGAAAATATTAAGTGTAGGTTGAGATATTTGAATTTAAAGTTTTTTATGTCGAATGTGGTGTAGTGTCTTAATATTCGAGCTTGACGATCGGGCCAGGTATAAGGTGATACATTTGGTGGTATCAGAGCTCTAGGTTCATTAACTCTCAGACCTAGGTGATTGTTGTATGTTTGGGGTTTTGAAACTCATGAGTTTCAATCTCTTTGTTTTCTTGGAATTGTTGATATGACTCTGATTGAATTGCATGAGATTGATAGAAATTTTTTGATTGAATTGTATGTGGGGTAGGACTGAGAACACGTTGCCTTAATCCTAAATTTTTCTTACAGGAACGAGACTTGGATCCTCCCTTCACCACTGACACCGTTTATTTGTTTGTGTGTATGCTAGATTATTATATATGCCTCCTAGAAGTGTTAATGTTAGAGCTAGTGCTCAAGAGGATGGTACATCTTTTGCATCTCTTGTACCACTACATAGAGTAAATATACCTAATGATGGTGTAGGCCCTGTAATGGAAGTGATAATTGGAGCGTTTCAATGGATTGCTGGTGCTAACCCTGCTCCTAGACCTACCAATCCTGCATTTGCGAATCACGGGTTGTTGCTTGAACGGCTTTGGACGTTGGTGGTATAGAGTTTTTTAGAGTTAAAGGGCTGATCCGACCATAGCTGAGTACTCGTTGGAAGGAGTTGAAAGGATCCTCGAGCAGATGTCCTATTCTGACGAGGAGAAATTCGGTTGTATAGTGTTCTTACTTGAAGGTGAAGCTCATCATTGGTGGAATACTTTCAAGAGAGGTATGACAACTAACCGTTTGACTTGGGATTACTTCCTTAAGGTATGTAGGAGGAACTTCATGGGTGAGTAGTATATGGAAGCCCGTAAGCGGGAATTTTTAGACATTGTGCAAAGTGGTTTGTTTGTGGTTGACTATGAGACAGAGTTGTGCGACTTAGTTAGTATGCTCCTGAGATGGTTTCGACTGAGAATGATCTTTGTAAGAGGTTCCATTTTGGGCTCAATTGGAGATTTGGGTTTACTTGGTGGCCCAAAATGCTGAGTTGTTTGATGATCTTGTGGAAAAAGCCAAAGTTGTTGAGGAGACTTTGGCTGAGCCAACTTGTTTTGTTGTGGCTGGAACTGGTAAGAGGGCTTCTAATGGTGCATTTAGACAAGTGTCTAAGAGAAGGCATGAAATTCAAGGTTTTGATGGGAGTGTACGACACTAGATACGACCAAGTCAGTCTAGGCAGGAAAGTAGCATTGTAGTTAGTACTGGTGGTTCGGCTGGTGGTTTTGGATGGTCATTTTGTCTGCATTATGATCGTCGGCATCTTGGAGAGTGTCATAAGTTGACAGATGGTTGTTATAAGTATGGTTTAAAAGAACATTTTATGAGGGATTGTTCGAATAGAGATGAGGTTTCACAAACTCAAAATTCGACACCTGTTTCTGCACCTACTAGGGACCGAGGTCGTGGTAGAGGTAATCGGAGACTGGTTGGACACTGAATTATTGCTCGCACTGTTTCTTTTCATGTTGAGTCTAGAGATCTAGCTCAGGTTTATGCTATTAGGGAAACACAGGATCAAGATTCGAAAGTCAAGATTGCAAGTATTTTTATTTTGTGATCAATTATTTTGTTATTGTTAGTAGGCTTAGATTCTATTCCTTCGTAATTTTGGAGCAATTTAACTAATAAGTGGGAAGTCTTGATAGAGACTATTGAATTAAGAAAATTTGTTATGAGTTGTAACAACCAGTTTTTCAGTGGTGACGGAATAGTGGTTTTGGGACCATAAATTTCCACCGTGTCAGCTCGTAAATACTATTTTAAGTATATTTATGGATTCATAAAAATCGTATTAAAATTTGGTTAAGAAATTTTAACGTTTAGATAACTAATTAAGGAAAAAGGACTAATTTGTAAAGGATGCAAAATTTGTTATTTATAGCATTAAGATGATCAAATAGTTTAATTATTAAATGAGGGAGGACCTATATGGTAATTAGACTATAGTAAAAGTAGATGGACGACTTTGGACGTTGAATTAATTAGTTAAATAAAACTTAAGTAAAAATAAAATAAAAATAAAATTGTAATTAGTTGTAATTAGTTAAATAAAACTTAAGTAAAAATAAAATAAAAATACTATCATCTTCCTAAAGGCAAGAAACACCGAATGTTGAATAGTAAAAAAAACAGTGATAAAGTTTATGGTTCGGCCATCAAGAGTTCTTGCTTTTAAGTCTGTTTTAAACTCGTTTCTTTTAATTTTTATGTTTTTGAGATCGTTGCAACTAGGTCCAGCTAACTCGTACCTCTATATTTGAATCTGTTAAAAATTTTAGAAGTTTCTATTGATGAATCTAGGTTGTTTTTTATGATAGTTATGTGTTTGAAGCTTTGATTATGGTATTTAGCTGTTTTGTGAAGTAATTTTTATTAGTTTTTTTATTTAAGGGTTAAATTATTAAAATGTCAAAATGTCAAGTTTTGATGGTGAATTAGAAGTATAATTGAGACTGTTTAAGGGATTATTCAGTTGTAATTGTTAACTTGAGAAAATGGTTCATTTGATTATTTTCGGGTTAGAGGACTAAATTGCAAAAGCTGTAAAAGTTTATGGAAGATGTGTAATTAATGAAAAATTAAGGGTCATATGCATTGAATGGAATGTGAAATGTGTATGAGATTAATATATTGTTTTTAATCATTATATAGATCAAGACTTGAATAAAAAAGACAATAACCAAGGAAAGGAGAAATAGTAGAATAGTCCCTGCGTGTTGATCGAAATTAAATAGTAGGTAAGTCCATAGTATTTCAATACATAAAAAAATTTCGACTTCTAATATTATATTATTGTTCTTTAGTTAATATGTTTATAGATAATTATTGTTTGAATGGACATACGTGCCCCTGTTTGTACTTCGGTACCCTTGAATGCACATATGTGCTCCTGTTTTTACTTCGGTACCCCTAAATTCACATACATGCCCCTATTTGTACTTCAGTATTGTTGAATGCACATACGTGCCTCTTTTTGTACTTTGGTACCCCAGAATGCACATATGTGCCCCTGTTTGTACTTCAGTACCCTAAATGCACATACGTGCCCCTATTTGTACTTTGGTAACCGTGAATCAAATAATATATGAACTATGTCTAATTGTGTTTAGATTAAATGTTATACTATGTCATTACTAAGATATGTAAGCTTACAGGTTTTTGTGGATAGTTTTGTAGATAATCGTTGCTGACATTTTGGAAGGACCAATCAACCGGCTCACACTATCCATCTAAGTTGGTAGTTTTTGTGTCTCTTGGGGTAGTGGCATGTATATATAGATAAATATGTGGTTTTGAAATGTTGATAGGTGTAGTTTATGAATGATATGTGTGTTTTGGTTAAGGTAAGTTTTGTATTGATGAAAAAGTATAGTTATATATTACATAGATAAACACCTTGATGTTTAGTTGTTGAATGAAGTGGTTTTAATCATAGTGTAATGCTTATTTGCTTAATGTCTTATAAATGAGGTCTTTTGATCATGTTTTTCGACTAACAGCACGTTTGGTTCGCTGTATTAGAATAGAGGCGTAATAGAATAGAGGCGTAATGAAATAGAGGTGTAATGGAATAAAGACGTAATAGCAAATCAATTGTTTGGTTGAATATAATAGAATAGAAGCTTAATAGTATTCTTGTGTTTGGTTGAATGGAATAGAGGTGTAATAGCATAATGGAAAAAACTAAAATGACTAGAATACCCTTAGCATAAATTTGTTTGGGTAAATAATTATTGTTATTGTTATTTAAATTTTAATAAGATTATTAATATCAATAATAAATAATTTAATCATATTTAAACATAATTATTATTAAATATATTATAATTAAAATATATAATTTAATAAAATTCTTAATAATCAATATTGTTATATGAATTTACTCAAATCATAATATATGATACTATAAAATATAATTTAACATAATTATTTTTAAATATATTATAATTAAAATATATAATTTAATAAAATTCTTAATAATCAATATTGTTATATGAATTTACTGAAATCATAATATATGATACTATAAAATATAATTTAACATAATTATTTTTAAATATATTATAATTAAAATATATAATTTAATAAAATTCTTAATAATTAATATTCTTATATGAATTTACTCAAATCATAATATATGATACTATAAAAGATAATTTAACATAATTATTATTAAATATATTTTAATTAAAATATATAATTTAATAAAATTCTTAATAATCAATATTCTTATATGAATTTACTAAAATCATAATATATGATACTATAAAATATAATTTGAAATAATTAATATTAAATATATTTTAATTAAAATATATGATTTAATAAAATTGAAAATAATTATAACTAATAAATTTTCTTATATGAATCTGTATAATTTAAAATAATTATTATTAAATATAATTTAATAATAATATATAATTTCATAAAATTCTTGATAATAAATTTTCTTATATGAATTTATATAATTTAAAATAATTAATATTAAATACAATTTAATAATGATATATAATTTCATAAAATTCTTGATAATAAATTTTCTTATATGAATTTATACAATTTAAAATAATTAATATTAAATATAATTTAATAATGATATATAATTTCATAAAATTATTGATAATAAATTTTCTTATATGAATTTATACAATTTAAAATAATTAATATTAAATATAATTTATACAATTTAAAATAATTAATATTAAATATAATTTAATAATGATATATAATTTCATAAAATTCTTAATAATAAAATGTTCTTATATGAATTTACTAAAATCAAAATATAACTTGAGAATTATATTCTGTATAAACATAATTAACTTATATTAAGAAAAGATTAGATGAAAATGAAATTCTACATCCTAATCCATATGTTATATAGTTTTTCATCATCAAAAACTTCCATCATCTTCAACATGTACTTCAAAATCCCATCCTCTGCCCTCGACATCTTCTTTCTCCTCGCTTGTTCTTGTGACAGGCGCTGTTTAGCAATATCAATCCCCTCCTTGCACTTATTCTGCTCTTTAAGCCATTTGAGACGCATTTTGTCCCTCCACATCCTCCTCTCAAGTTCATCCACATCAATTTCTTCATCACTATAATCATCCTCCACCGTCGCCTCTGGTTCAATTTGTGAGGCTGCCACATCTTTTTCCCCAAGTGGAGCACTGAAGAAATCCATATCCCCACAAATTCCCATCTCGTCAAACATCATCATTGTTCCAAGATAGGAACTCAAATATGTCTGAAACTTGAGAGAACCTCTAATCTACTAGTACTGATATAAGTTCAACCCACCTAAAAATAGGCCTTAGTTAACCTATTAAAAATTGAATAAATATACTGGTTAAAAATTCCCAAAGTTCCCTGATAAACTTGCAGCATCTAACCAATAAAATTATATACACAGCCAAAATATAAATTTAACACCACACACAAACAGACACATATGTATATACATGTATACATATATGTAAACTCTGGCTAAAGAAACATAGATGAAGTAATCAAAAAATTAAACAGATCAAAGTAGCCTATCAGCTGATCATCTGCATATATGAGTTTTTTAATTATCATGACATAAGAAAGATAAACGAGAAAATAAAGATAAACTACGATTCATAAATCTTCTAGCTGCGATGACTTCTCCTTTGCTGCATTTCAATACATGATGTTAGCTACGCTTTCTTTTAAATTATATGGTGTTCAAGCCAGTTGGATATATGATATATCCCACCATAGGTAAGGGAGTTCCTTAGGGCCAAGGATCTATCCCTGTCACCTAAAGGCTTAGGTGTTCATCATCAGGATAATAGTACACCGAAACTACGGAAAAAGGTAACAAAAGAATTGCTAAGAGCTCATAGTGATACGTTTATCACACGAATAAGATTTTTGCTAAAGAGGGGAAATAGAGAAACTAGAAACCACAAAAGGTACATTGTCAATGCTTCTAGCCAACAAGCAGCATCTGGATTCTAATGTATTGAAATCAAACATTGGTCATCCCTACTAAAGATGGTGCATGAAAGTGCAAGCATCGACACGGTGAGACTTAAGTTTCCAAAACTAGTATGAGATGATACATGACCTATCGGTCATTCTGGAAAAATCAGTTTAACCCACCGTGACCTTCCTAACCACAATTCAAACCTAAGTTGGGGTGCCTAAAGTCGAACTAGAAAATCACGAAAAGGAATACATCTAATGAATATTGACAAACTACTGAAAGAGAGTATGTGTTTGTTCTTACAATGAACAGGAGCTTGGGTGATAGTTGGTGCCTCACGAATAACAGTTTGAGTTTGTCCTGATGCACTGCAAGTTGCATTCTGCTGGAAAAAAGGAAACCAGAATCAGAAACTCCGAATTCCAATATCACTAAAAATCGAGTATAAGCACGCGCAAAGCACACACAGAGCCATAACATACGTGCACGCATGTAATGATTTGTTTCACTAAATCTAATATCAGGATTTAATACCGTCTACATTGACAAAAAGATGAGCAACAATTCTCAATTTCTTCTGTAAAAATAAAAGTAAGCGATTAGTTATGGCGACAAAACGTACCAAAGCAGTTGCGGTGCATGCAATGGATGAAGATTGTTTTCTACTTCTTCTTACACTAGGTTGTGATTGCAAGCCAAGTTCCCATGGCCTAATCTGAGTCGGAATTCTAACCAAGCCACAACGGCTACTGCATTCAATTCGTGACTCTAATCGATGTCCTGCCGAAAACCAATAGCAAATTTTATCATCATTAATCTAAGAAAAATTGAATGAATAATAAAATAAAGTTCCAAGAAAAATACCAGTAGATAATGAAGGCCACAAGGGGGCAATAACACTAGCAGCCAGCATTTTGCAAATAGCTACAACAAAGGCTATTCAAATAAGAACAAACCCTGAAAAATATATGAAAGATTGCATTATTAGATAAAATTTCAACGTTTAAAACAATGAAACCCCATCAAAAGAAACTAAAAAACAAATGAACATGTAGGGGTTAATAATTAACAACCCTATAGAGGCTAAAAGAACACAAAAGAAACTGAAATAAAAATGACCCAATTATTTTTTATGATTCTCAAGAGCAAAAACAACCTCAATAGGCATAATTAAATCCAAATTAAAATAACATCCATGGAATTCAATACAATAGAAATTAAAGGAGAAACAAAAAGAACTTGGAACCTTGAAGAAGGTGCTGGGTAGGAGAAAACTGGAGAAAGCAAAGGAAGATGCCGACTTTAAGAAAGGGACGAGAAGAACTGGGAAATGGAAACCCCACGTCTAGGAAGAAGGAGAAGAACAGGGCTCAAATAAATACCGTAAAATCCTACCGACTTTGAAGGCTGTTATTTTTGTAGAGATGTGGGCGTGTGGAGAACTATGAGAAACAGAGGGAGCAAATCGGCAGAAACTGTGAGAAACAGAGGGAGCAAATTGGCAGAAAAAAAAAAGAAAAGAAACAGAGGGAGCAAATAGGTAGAGGCTAGAAGGGACAGGAGAGAAACAAAGGGGAAGCCGATGGGAGGGTAAAACAGGGAGGGTAAACTGAAACGGTGCCTAATCTGGGCAAAAGGAATGGATTACAAATCGGTGGATTTCACCGATTAGGTCAGTAATGTATTACAATGGTATTAGCAATACCATGAACCAAACATAGGAATAAGGGGGGATTAGGTGGGGCCACCGATTAGCCAATACACCCAACCAAACATGCTATAAATGTTTAGTATATACATGTGGTGCCTTTGAATGGTATTTTGGGTGGATTAAATAGATTGGTTGAATTGGTATATTTAGATGTGTTAGAGTAGTGCCTAGGTTTATTGAATGTGTGCATAATTGGAGTGGTGGAATAGGTATGGTTTACTCTTAAAATGGCATGGTTTTTGGGTCAAATTTGGTGCACACGGCTTGGCAAATAGACGTGTGGGGCAACTCAGTGAGTTACATGGGTGAGGACATGGGCTGGGGATGACCGTGTGTCCCTAATTCGAATGTTACACGGCCTAGGGTGTTTTCACATTGCCATGTGAGCCCTGTTTTCCAATTTTTACAACTTTTTCTTAAAACTTCTATTTTGTTTCAAACTAGTCTCAAATTTCCTCAAAGCCATACTTAGGGCCTCGAAGGCTCGATTTAGGGACGAAATGCTTATGATTAATATATTTTGAATGTCATTTATTTATTTTACTATTATATTGATAACTGTTTCCCAATTGTATGATAATACTCTGTAGCCCTAATCTGATGACTAAGATGGGTTAGGGGTTTTACATTTAGTTGTATAAAAGCTACGATTTAGTCAATTCTAGGGCTAATGTAGCGGAGTAGAGTTTAGTATATAAATGCCACATATACACTGTGATAGTGTGATGCTTTTGATCTGCTCTAATATTGTATTTTCTTATTGATTCAAGATGCTGACTGTGTTAGATCGGATTGTAGTTAACGACGCTAAAAGTAATGTTCAAGCATCGAATCCTAAAACAAGTAATAGTGCATTGATTCCATAGTCCTTTGGTGATGAAATGAAAAATGTGTTTCTTAAAATGATGAACTAATGGTTCAATGAATTCAAGCAAACAAATCTTGCAACTCCACCACCTTCACCACCTACTGTGCCTCCTCCGGCATTTCTAGGTCCTCAAAATCCTATACCTATGTCAGTTACTCGAGTATTAGTAGATAAAATCTAGAAATGTGGAGCAGAAGAATTTAGAGGCAAGCTTGATGATGATCGTGCAAAAGTTGAGTACTAGTTCATGAATACGAAGAGAGTCTTCGCAGAATTGATGTGCGCTTTTAAAGATTGTTTGAGATGTGTTGTGTTGTTGTTAAATGATGAATCATACTTATGGTGGGACACTTTGAGCATGATGACATCAAATGATCCTGTTAATTGGGATTTCTTTCAAATTAAATTCAAGAAAAATTATGTAAGTCGGTTGTTTATTGATAGGAAAAATAAAGAATTTCTTGAATTAAAATAGGGGAATTGGTTTGTTGCTGAGTATGAACGGGAATTTGTACAGTTAAGCAAGTATGCCCGTAATATAGTGTCAAATGAAGAAGAAATATGTATTAGATTTGAAGATGGGTTGAATGATTATATTCGTATGTCTATGGCAGCATTAAAGTTACGGGAATTTGTAGAACTTTCTGAACGAGCCCAAAAAATTGAAGAAATTTGCAAAAGTAAATGATAGTCAGATTCAAAATTTTGAGGTTTTAATAAAAGAGGGTCATTGAAACCTGCTCAAATGTCTCCATCGAAGAAATTTAGAAATGAGACAAATCAATCTGCTACCCCTTCAGAGTTCACTAACAGAGATAAACCGAGGCAAAGGAATTTTAAGTTTGTTAATTCTCCAGGGGTTAGTGTCGAAAGTGTAAGAAATGTTGAGAGAATCGTTCATTTTTTCTCTCTTTGATATTAATGTATATACATTGATTGAACTTAGACCAACTCACTTGTATATATGCACTACATTAGTAGGCAAAAAGAATTTGCCTAATGACTTCATTGAATATACTATCAAAGTAATGAATCCACTGGGTTGATGTGTTTTAGTTAATCAGATTTGTAAATCGTGTCCACTGAAAGTTAAGGGTTACGGTTTTCCTAGTAGTTTGATGTTGTTACCTTTCGATGATTATGATCTCATTCTGGGAATTGATTAGTTGTCTGCGCGTGATGCAATAGTGAGTTGTCGAAGGAAACAAGTTAGTTTGAAACGTCCGAATGGTGAATTTATTTGTGTTAAGGTAGATGGGGCCAATTGTATTACAAATGTAGTTTCAGCACTGTCAACTTTAAAATTGATTTAAAAGGGATATGAAGCTTATTTAGCCTACGTTCTTAATTTGAAAGTGGCTGAACCAGAAATGGGACAAGTGCTGATAGTCAAACAATATGCTGATGTTTTTCCTAAAGAACTGCTTAGGTTGCCATCAACTCGGGAAGTAGAATTTATGATCGAACTTATGCCTGGAACAACTTCAATTTCGATAACACCATACAGGATGGCCCCTACAGAATTGAAAGAATTAAAAGCATAGTTGCAAGAGTTGTTAGATCACGAATTTTTTTGACCGAGCGTGTCACCTTGGGGTGCTCAAGTTTTTCTTGTGAAGAAGAAAGATAGGTCAATGAGACTTTGTATAGATTATCGACAGTTGAATAGAGCCACCATTAAGAATAAATACCCATTACCTCATATTGATGATTTGTTTGATTAGTTAAAAGGAGCTACAGTGTTTTTGAGTTAAAGAGAAAGATGTACCAAAAATTGCATTTAGAACTAGATATGGTCACTACAAATTTCTGGTGATGCCATTTGGTTTGACTAATGCTTCTGTGGCATTCATGGACTTGATGAATTAGGTATTTCAGCCGTATTTAGATCAGTTTGTTATGGTATTCATTGATGACATCCTGATTTATTCATTAAATGAGTCAGATCATGCTAAACACTTAAGAGTTGTGATACAAACTTTGCGTGAAAAATAACTTTATGCGAAATTTAGTAAATGTGGATTTTGGCTACGGGAAGTTGATTTTCTAGGACATGTTATATTTGCTGATGGAATCGGGGTTGATTCAAATAGAGTATTTGAGACTGTTGATTGGAAAATTTCGAAGAATGTTTTTGAAGTCTGAAGCTTCTTGGGGTGAGCCAGATACTATCGTTGATTTGTTAAAAATTTCTCGATCATTGATTCCCCTATGACTAGGTTACTAAATTAAAACATCTAATTTGTTTTGTCTGATAAGTGTCAACAGAGTTTTGATTAGCTGAAAAACATGTTAACAAAAGCTCTAGTATTGACTCAGCCTGAATCTGGGATAGAATATGTTGTTTACAGTGATGCATCTCTTAATGGTTTGAAGATTTCAAACATGCTATTTTTATGTAGGGGCAAATCTTGAAAGGCATGAATGGTGGAGGGGTTTGAATACAAATTGAAGGAGTATTCAAGGGCCATTTTGCAAGCAAAATAATCAGCCAAACAAGCTGATTGGGTCACAATATGGGACAGTTTTGGGCTGCCTAGTGTTCGTTTGGATCAATTTTCTCGGTTCAGCTCAACTGGGCCCCTTTTCATAATTAATTAATAATAATTTATTTTACCCGAATTAAATTAGATTAAATTTAAAATCAATTATATTATGAATTAATACACATAATTTGGATCATCTTAGGGTGAAAAATTAATTCGCCTTGATGCTTCAAAATTGCTTCTCAGTTTTGAGCTTCTAGTAGTGTCTGCCGAGTAATTTTTCGCCCTTTGTGCAAATCTTTCGAAAATAATCAAAATTAATCAAAATTTGATATAAAATTAATTAAAATTCAACATGTTCATAATTTGAGTGCAATTCAACTATTTTATAATTATTATATATCTTTCGACAAGAATTTTATCGAAACTACATGAATTTGAGTTAAAAAGGGCACGAAAAAGTGTGTATATTTTCGTGTTTCTAGGAGGCTGGTAAAAATAGCAAAAATCAGTAGCCATAGACTCCCCCCATAGTCAACCACAACAAGTTTAAAGCTTTCAAACTTGCTAAATTTAGCTATGGGCAAATCTACAAAGGCTTGATAAGTGGAGGGGTTTGAATGCAATTTCAAGGAAGCTTCAAGGGCTATTTTGCAAGCCAAATAATTAGCTAAATAAGCTGATTGGGTCAGCATGTGGGACGGTTTTGGCAACACATTGCTTTGTTGGATCGGTCTTCTCAATTTAGCACAATTGGGCCTCCTTTCATAATTTAATTAATAATAATTATTTAACCAAAAATAAATTCGATTAAAATTAAAATTAATTATATTATGAATTAATATTCATAACTTGGACCATCTTAGGCTGAAAAATTAATTTGCCTCGATGCTTCAAAATCGTTTCTCGGTTTTCTACTTCTAGTAGTGTCTGCCAAGCCAATTTTTGCCCTTTGTGTGAATCTACCGAAAATAAATCAAAATTAATCAAAATTTATTATAAAATTAATTAAAATTCAACTTGTTAATAATTTAAGTAAAATTTAATTATTTTATAATTATTATATATTTTTCAACAAGAATTCCTACGAAATTGTATGAATTTGAGTTAACAAGGGCATGAAAAAAGTGTGTATAATTTCGTGTCTCCACACCCCCAAACTTAATTCATTGCTCGTCCCGAATAATGCATAAATTGAAAAGAATTTCTCAGAAACACCTTTGAAAAATTCCTTTAGAACAACGTTCTTCCAAAAATTATGAATTTAGTATACTTATGTTCAAGAACAAGACATTTGATATTTATGCTACTTAAGTATACATATCATTCAAATTAATCTCAATTATTATTATGATAGAAAAAATAGACTAAATGATTAATCAATGAAGACATGTTAAATCCCTACAAATTTGATTTTATTCCCTTATTTAAGATTAAGCTATAATCATTAAGTTTAACTTATGCCTTCATATGTTGAACATGACAATTTCTCCCCTCTAATTTAGGTAGCATAGAACCTTGAATCAATAGGTCTTTTAAATAGGTCGTGACGTGGCTAGGCTAGGGGTAGGTAAAAGATAAATAAATTTAGGCTAAAAACCCTAGACTCAGTTTGAATGAGACCTTCGGAATAATTACCTTCAATACACCTACTTATTTTTCTTTCACATGCTCTTTTGTACATCTATTTTTTTCAAGTACATAAGCTCTTCTTTTTTTTCTTTTTTTTTCTCGAGCATTTTACTGTATGTACTACAATTTTTTGAGCATTTGATACTTCTTTTCAACTCCCCCAAACTTATTTTCAATGAATATTCTGAATAGTACTGAGTCTAGTGTTTGGGAAAAGATAATTAAGAGAGAAGTGATGGCTAAATATTACATAGGTTCAAATAAAATTAGGCCATATAGTCTCAAAGTTGGGTTTCAAGGGATAAAAATTCATCAAGGTTAGCTTGAAAGGCTCAAACAGTCCAAACAAAAGTTTCCTAAATCAGTTTCAACATTCCATGCTTCCTAGGATTTCACCTCAGGAAATTACTAAGTCAATTCTTTTGACTTAAACTTTCATGCATGCTTAGCTTTCCTAAGGAACTAAAATTTTATGGTATGATTTACATACTTTATTAAGAGTACATTCATGTCATAATCCAGCTAACATAACAATTATTTGAAATAATAGAACTTTATTCATATTGAAGTTTAGCATACTTAACAAAATTTCATATTTTTGAACAAAATAAAACCTAATCATAATTAAAAGATAAATTTATTTTGGAAGGAAATAATTTCAATTTTTCGGTCCCCCAACTTAAGATGAACAATGTCCTCATTGTTAGAAGTGAATAGGTACTATACACCAGGTAGGACTCTAGAAAAGAGGAGGTGAGTCAATTTGACTGCTTAAGTACCAAGCTCATTCTAGATCCAATCCTACACATGTATATATCTATTGACACACTTCTTATTATAAAAACTTGTTCATTTTTATTCATGATTTCCATCTCTTGTTTTATTATGTGAGAAATTAAAAATCCTAATAGATCCTAATCCTAAAATAACCTAGGAAAGAAAATAATATAAGGTAAAGATCCCCCCTTTCTTATTTATTTGCAAATCCCTCAAAATCTGACTCGTCTTTTGCTCCATCATCTTTGTTTTTGGATGAATCTCTTCATTCCTTCTTCGATAGTGGACTCCATGGTTCAAATATAAAATCTAGAAACTCATTTCTTTGGCACGCACTGGACCAGACTTACCCATGAACTATATGAGATGGGTTAAATTATACCCGCATCTAACCACTTAATGATTTCTTTCTTTACCATGTCCTTCATAATGCGGTTCAGTCTGTGTTGCCCATCAATCGTTCCTTTCTTGCCATCTTCTAGGATGATATTGTGCATACAGACAGACAAACTAATGCCACGAATATCGGCTATGGTCCATCCGATAGCCTTGTTGCATCATTTCAACACTAGGATGAGTTTCTCTTCTTGCTCTTTGGTCAGTTATGCTGAAACAATCACAAGTAAAGTATAACCGTTACCTAAATTAACATATTTTAAATGTGAGGGAAGTATCTTCAGTTCTAATTTAGGTAGCCCCTCAATTGACTCTTTTGTTTGGGCATAATTCCTATTCTTTAACTCCAAAGACTTAAAGTAGGATTACGGGTTGAATCAATCCCCTTTGATTAGCTTCTAGAAAAGATAAGTATTCCTGTCCCTCTTCATCACTTGGAGGGGATGATGTCAAAATTTTCTCCAATGGGTCCTCAATGTAGTTGAGTTCCTTTTCCATGACCGATTCCTCTAAGTTGGACACTGTAGAACAATCATCAAGTGTGTCAAGAAATTGTATAGACGTAAAAACATTAAGCGCTACCTTATCGTCCTAAATACGCATAGTAAGCTCGCCTTTCTGCACATTAATAAGGGTCCTTCTAGTTACTAGGAAAGGCCTTCCTAGGATGATTGACACCTCGTTATCTATTGGCACCTCGTTATCTACTTTAAAGTCTAAAATAACAAAGTCAGCAGGAAAAATAAATTTGTCTACACGTACCAATACATCCTTAATTTTTCCTTCTCGATGTGCTAAGGATCGCTCTACTAATTGAAGTGTAACCGTAGTTTGTCTAACTTCACCTATCCCCAGCTTCCTCAATATAGACATGGGAATCAAGTTAATGCTCGCACCCAAATTACATAGTGCCTTACCACAATACGTTGCTCCAATGTTGCAAGGTATGGTAAAACATCCAGGATCTTTCAACTTTTGGGGTAGTTTTTCTTGAAGATATGCACTGCATTCCTTCGTTAAGGATACTGTCTCAAATTCTCCAAGTCTTCATTTCTTGGACAGGATATCCTTCATGAATTTGACATAATTTGACATCTGTTCAAGTGCTTCTACCAACAAAATACTGATATGAAGTTGCTTGAGTATGTCTAGAACTTTCTTGACTTGGACTTCCTGCTTCTGCTTCAAAAGTCTTTAAGGGTAGGGTGGTGGAGGATTCTTTAGTGGACCTTGTAATATCTCGAAAATTATTACTGTAATACCCCGAAAATTACTACAGTAAGAAAATAGGTATCCTTGATAGTAAAATAAGGAAATAAAGTGACAAAAAGGGAAATTTTGAGTTATGGCAACATTGGGAATTATATTATGACATATTAATTCAAGAAAGGATTATATCGCAAAAGTAAGAAAAGTTTTGTTGCCTAAGAGTAAATACTCAAAATTTAAGGGATTAAAGTCTAAATACAAAAAATTTGAAGGACCAATAGTGTAAATATTTTAAGGGTGGAATAATCTAGAAACTAAGGAAAATGGATGAAGTAGGACCAAATTGAAAAGGTGAAGAATTTTAAGGGACTAAATCACAATTTTACCAAATTAAGTGATGACTCAAGGATGAAATTTTTAAAGATTATAAAGGGCAAAATGGTCAATTAGAAGAGAGAGAAATCTAGATGGCAATGATGATGTTGGTGATATTTTAGATTAATTAATTAATTAAATATTAGTTTATTAATATTTTAATTTGATTTTTAAATGATATTTTATTATTTTATTATTATTCTATTTAGTATATATATGGAAGGAAAGATGAAGAATCTTCATCTTCTTCCCATGAATCCAACGTATGAAGAGAAAAGAAAGAAATAAACTTTCTTTTCTTTACAATTTGGTCCTTTCACCAAAAAATTACCATTTTCTCTTAGAAATCAAAAGAATTTTCATATCCATCAAGAGAGAAAGATAACAAGGAGACAATGGGGCTTGAATATCAAGTTAGATTCAAGAAATAAAAGCTGGAGGAGAGAGAAAATCAAGTTAAAGATTGAAATCAATAGGATAAGGTAAGAACATCAAGATTTCAATATATTTTTTAAGTTTGTTATTATTGAAAAAGCATGGAAATGATGTTATAGTAGAGTTTTCTTAAATAAAGTCTTATGTTATTGATATATTAGTGAAGGGAAATAAGACAAAGTGATGGAAAATATTATAGAGAAAATGAATAAGCAAGTTATAAACTTAGTAATCAACATTTTGCACTAAAACAGTTTTGGACAGCAGCAGTAGGTTAACTTTGAAAAATCACCATAAATTATGGAAATTGAATTAGAGGATTAAAAAATATGGAATTAAATCTTATTAAGTCTAGTCTCTCATAGAAGAAACAGTGTAAGTAATGGAATTGTAAATCATGAGATATAATAAATTATGTGAGACAAGGTGATAGAGGGTTGCGCGTGGACCAAGATCGAGTTGCCAAGTCACGAGAAAACTCCTACGAGGCTCTAAATGAACAGATCTGAAATGAAATAGAAATTAAAAGATTAGAACTTTGAATTTCCAGATCTGAAATAAAAATCCCCAAATCAGTAAAGAATCAAATTGAGAATAGGAATAAGTGTTAATAAGGGTTCTTGGGGAATCAAGAACATGTTATTGAACCCCAAAGAATACTCCAATCTATCAAATCTGAAAAGAAAGACACAAACAGCAAGTTAAATTTCCTCAAAATTCCAGCAATCAAAACGGCCCAAATCTGAAAAGAAGAAATCGGCAAGAACAAGGAATTTAAGGATTTTTGAACGAATTTTGTTGCCAAGAACAAAAGGGACGATCCGATCTTTAGTAAAGAAGAGGGCGAATAAGATTTGGAATGCCTGAAATGCAACAAGAATAGAAAACAAAGTGATTAAATAAAATCAACACAAGCAAAATTTAAAAGAAAAAATTGACAGCAAGAAATTAAAAGATAAGTCCTAAGAAGCCTTGAAATCCCAAAAGATCTCACAACTCCCTTCAAACAGCTCTAATCTCCCCTCCAAAGAATATCAATGGCAAGAAGAAGGCTGAAGATGGCTCCCACAATCAAAAGATTCTTGAAACAACTTCTAAAGAAAACTCAAGAGAGAATTCTTGGAGAAAAACTCAAGGAGAATTTTGCACTTAAACAAATCTGAAATTTTTGATATATTTGAGAAGTGAATACAAGGGTGGCTGGCCATGCCTTTAAATAGGTCGTATACTAATCCTAATCTCATTAGGAAAACTTAAGAATTAAACCTAATTAATAAAAATAATAGGGAAATTCAGCCAGGCACTTAAATGAATTGTTTTAGGCCGAATTTTAACATGTAATATTCCTAAAGCCTAAAAATTAAATTAACAATTAAAATGTTTACAAATTGGGCCCTTTGACAATTTGGCCTGATTTTCAACTAAGTACGGGTGAATTTCTTGATTGGGCTTGGAATCTTCTTATTGGGCCTTGCCTTCAAGAACTTAGGCTTGTAATCCATCTCTTACTGAAATTGAGTCATTGATGCTCGTGACGGAGATCCAATGCGCTTTGGCTGCAAGATTCGGTTTCTTGGACCAAGATTTCCAAGATTTGAAATCTTGATTTTCTTGATTCTTGAAATCGCTCCAAACAGCAAAATTGGGCAAACATTCGGTTTCTTGATTTTCTTGAAAACAAGAAAGTGAATCTTGATTTTCACATTCTTTTGTGTACGCATTTAAGGCCTTTGTGACTCATATCATTCCCCCTTCCTCAAAAAGATTCGTCCTCGAATCTGAAAAATCAAATGGAGATAAGTCAACCACATTGAAAGTAGAACTTGTATTCCAAACATAAGCATAACAAAACAAGTATAACGCATGCGAATGGACATATTCAGATTACCATGCAAACAAGCTAATTTACTCGCCAATGCCTCGTCAAATATTCGAAACAAAGATGGACATGTTTTAAGGCATTCAATCATCTCAAATTGTTTCCACAGACCATGAATAAATCGCGAGTAATAAATCAAATGGTAAACGTAATCATCACAAGTAGGTATTTGAAAAGGTTCACACGGTTCACAGAGTTACACAATCATACCATGCAGTAATCGACGGCCTATAGATTCACTCACACATGCATTATCAAAAACAAGAATATTTTTATCAACCATCAAAACAGATAGATCATCACTAAATAAAATAGGACAGTCAAACATGTTTCGATCTAAGTGTTTTACAAAAATTAAATCATCAACAAGATCTTTGTCACTATCCGAGGAGTACAAAAGTGTTTCAAAAGTTTCAAGCATCTTACCTTTATAAGCAGAAGAAGAAGGGTCGATTTTACCTTTTCCATTTAATACAAACCTTCGCTCATTGGGGGCATAGTGTAGTCAAAGCTCTATTGTTGAGTTAACCTTTGTCAAATGGAACTCAAACTTCATGTACAACCACCTAAACTGTTTAAGGCACGAATATAAATTGAAAACAAATTTGGCAAATTTCGTTACCTTATTCACCAAAATAGATTTGCACAAATTCGCAGATTTTACACAAGGCAAATCAAGAGAATAACAACTCACGCTTCCTTTCATAATGACTTTATCAACCACAATCGAAGAATAACAATTAATCGGATCAAAATGAGGGGATCTTTTAAGAATTAAGTCACCAAAAGTTTTATCAATAGTTTTCAAATCTGCACGGGACTCGGTTGATAAAATTTCCTTACCTCGCTTACCTTCGGGCTCATGTAGTGTGATTTCATCTTTGCCTATGTTGATCGTATGAAAGCGTCTTTCATCGGAAAGGTATTGAAGTTGGAAGTTATCTTTCATATGTGGCCAATGGAAGTGTTCTATCCCACACAAAGGTGGTAAACCTTTAAGGGCCTCACTAAAAACATCCTCATAATCCTGCGAAAAACATTGAAACACACTAGGCAAATTTTCATTAATGTTAGATAGAGATAAATAATTTTGCCTAAACCTCACAAGGATACAAGGCTGTTCATTGAATAGGTCTCTCCGCACATCTTTTTTTGTTGCAATTAAATTTTTCACTCTATTTTTACCACTTGCGGATTCACTCACCTTTGGGCCATTTAAATTTTGACTTTTTTCACCACTAGCCTCTTTTCTCTCTGTCTTTTTTATTTGTCCTTTCTCCCTCACTCCCTCACAAAATTTCATCATTTTTAATTGATCTTTATATACGTCACTGGGATTTAAAGGAGCAAGAGTGAATTTTTGGCCTTTAAACATAATAGAGTATCTATTAAGCTTGCCTTGGTGTGTAACATCACGATCAAATTGCCAAGGCCGTCCAAAGAGCAAGTATGCTGCGCATTGGGACCACATCACACCATACCTCATCCTCGTAATTCCCAAGCTTAAAAGTGATCAAGGACAGTTTTGTAACTTTAACTTCTGAGCATTCATTAAGCCACTGAAGGTGATACGGCTTAGGGTGCTCGATACAAGGTAACTTTAAGGAATCCACCAAATAGCTGCTAACTACATTCGAACAACTCCCACTATCAATAATAAGTGAACATAAGTTACCTTTTATAAAACACCTAGAATGGAAAATATTGGTCCTTTGGTTATCACAATCGTCTCCCATTTGGATGTTAAGGGTGCGCAGACTATCATCCTATTTTTTTTCTCTTTTTTTTGAAATACCTGTAAAACAAATACTCAACACTCAAAAGAAAAATTAGTAAACCTCACCGTTAGTCACTCAAAAAGAAAAATCAAATTCTCAATGAGGTAGAATTTAGTCTTGTGAGTTCTTTAGTAGAGTTTATATCAACCAATTAGAAAGTGTATGAACCGAAACTACCAAAGAGTCCTAATTTGCCATAAGATGCCAAAAATTGACGTGACACCAACTGATTTGTGTCGCACCGAGGAAGAATTGTGCACACTTTAAAAATCCTACTAACACAAGAAACAATAAGGTGTTAGATAGTGTAAAGGGAGAATAAAGGCAAACAAATGAAAACCTATAGCTAAGAATCAATAAAAATTGTTGAAACCAGAAAACCCGAAAAACTGCGGAGTAACTTGACAACTTTGTTCGAGGTGTTCCTGATCTCCAAAAATCACGAAATTAAATCTTGAATGTCCTTAAATATTTATTTTTTGATCTGAAAATTTTGGACACCAAACTCAACCCGCTGAATATTTTTTAAAATTTTTATTGGATTTTTTATTTTTCAATTTTTTTGACTTTTTTGACTGACTTTTTTGTGGGAAATATTTTTTTATATTCAATAAAAATTCCAAAAATATATATGTAAAATTTCAAATCAATCAGACAACGTTTACCCACTCAAATGAATTTTTTTTGAAAATTTTTTTTGGGTAAAACTGCTATTCGTAGTTTAAAAAATAGAGATCAGTTTAGAAATCAACCAAGAACACCCAAAACGCCCAAAATCTGATTCCAAATGATAGAGGGTTGCGCGTGGACCAAGATCGAGTTGCCAATTCAGGAGAAAACTCCTACGAGGCTCTAAACGAACAGATCTGAAACGAAACAGAAATTAAAAGATTAGAACTTTGAATTTCCAGATCTAAAATAAAAATCTCCAAATCAGCAAAGAATCAAATTGAGAATAGGAATAAGTGTTAATAAGGGTTCTTGGGGAATCAAGAACATGGAATTGAACCCCAAAGAATACTCCAATCTGCCGAATCTGAAAAGAAAGACACAAACAGCACGTTAAATTTCCCCAAAATTCCAGGAATCAAAACGGCCGAAATCTGAAAAGAAGAAATCGGCAAGAACAAGGAATTTAGGGATTTTTGAACGAATTTTGTTGCCAAGAAAAAAAGGGACGATCCGATATTTAGTACAGAAGAGGGCGAATCAAATTTGGAATGCTTTGGAACGCTTGAAACGCAACAAGAACAACAAACAAAGTGATTAAATAAAATCGACACAAGCAGAATTTAAAAGAAAAAATTGACAGCAAGAAATTAAAAGATAAGTCCTAAGAAGCCTTGAAATCCCGTAAGATCTCACAACTCCCTTCAAACGGCTCTAATCTCCCCTCCAAAGAATATCAATGGCAAGAAGAAGGCTGAAGATGGCTCCCACAATCAAAAGATTGTTAAAACAACTTCTAAAGAAAACTCAATAGAGAATTCTTGGAGAAAAACTCAAGGAGAATTCTGCACTTAAACAAATCTGAAATTTTTGATATATTTGAGAAGTGAAATCAAGGGTAGCCGGCCAGGCCTTTAAATAGGCCTTATACTAATCCTAATCTCATTAGGAAAACTTAAGAATTAAACCTAATTAATAAAAATAATAGGGAAATTCAGCCAGGCACTTAAATGGACTGTGTTGGGCCGAATTTTAACATGTAATATTCCTAAAGCCTAAAAATTAAATTAACAATTAAATTGTTTACAAATTGGGCCCTTTGACAATTTGGCCTAATTTTCAACTAAGTATGGGTGGATTTCTTGATTGGGCTTGGAATCTTCTTATTGGGCCTTTCCTTCAAGAACTTGGGCTTGTGATCCATCTCTTACCGAAATTGAGTTGTTGATGCTCGTGACGGAGATCCAATGCGCTTTGGCTGCAAGATTCGGTTTCTTGAACCAAGATTTCCAAAATTTGAAATCTTGATTTTCTTGATTCTTGAAATCAGTCCAAACAGCAAAATTGGGCCAAGATTCGGTTTCTTGATTTTCTTGAAAACAAGAAAGTGAATCTTGATTTTCTCGTTCTTTTGTGTACGCGTTTAAGGCCTTTGTGACTCATATCACAAGGTCAGAATGAATTCGGGTTCCCCTGTTCTGACTTTGGAAAATTATCAAAAATTGGAGAAAAATAATTATGGGCTTAAATTTATATTTTTAAAATCCTGAATGATTTTTTTCAAGAGAAACAAAAAAGGAACATCATCCGACTCTTGTACGAGGAGATAATTAATTTTTAGTGAAAAAGGGTCGAAACTGTCAGACAGCAAAACGGGGATGATTTTAAAGAATAAACTATTCTTGTTGGCTAAACCAAAAATTCTAAAATTTTATAGTAAGAAGATATGTGAGTCTAGTTTCAGATAAAATTAACAGATCTCAATTCGGAGTTACATAGCTCAAGATATAAATAATTTTGTGACAATGACTCAAGTGGACATCTTTGAATGAACAAATAAATAAATAGTGAAATTATAGATAATGTTACATATAAGCATGTTATATACATTAAGGATGTGGAATGGAGAGAAGGAGGAAAATATATGATTATTCAACTAGCATGAGTTTTCATTAAAAATGGCTAATTTGCATGTTTTAGGTTTAGGGACTAAATTGAATAAAAGTAATATTTTAAGGGTAAATTTGTAAAAATGTCAAAAAGTGACTAAACTGTATGAAATGAATTTTTTTATTATTTAAATTAATAAATTGAATGAAATATTAATTTATATCAAGATTGGGTGGAAATTCGAGGAAAACAGAAAATTATCAAAATGTCCCTGAATTTTGGTATTTCTGCAATTTAGCCTGGTAAGTTCGTGTAACTTGAATTATATTCTTAGATGATTGAAATATATATATATTGGATTGAGAAATTGATTTGAATTGTGAACATGAGAAATTGTGAATTGAATGAAATGGAAACGAAGCTTTGAATTACATGAGTAAATATCGGGTCTCATAGGCCCTATTTGTTATGAACATAATATTTCAAGGATATGTTGTAAAGAATTATAAAAGACCGTTAATAATTTGAAAGTTTTAATTCGGATGAAATTTTGTAACTCGGTTTAATACGTATGCAAATGTATGTCTTCTAGTAATGCCTCGTACCCTATTCTGGCGTCGAATACGGGTAAGGGGTGTTACAATGTGACATTGCCAGATTCGGTCATAACGTTTAGACCGGGTTTGGGGTGTTACAGAACTAGTTGATTCATCTTATGTGGCAATTTTGCATCTAATGAAGTTGTTAGTTTATCAAAATTAACTGGTTCAGAAGTTACCTTATTATATTTTGCAGATTTTGGTTCTGGTCAAACTGAAATTTCAACACTCGGTTGAACTTCCACTGAGTCTTGAGCATCATCTGGCTCTTCTTCAACTTCGACAGTGTTGGGCTCTAATGTCTTTCCACTGCTCAATGTCAATGTTTTACAATGCTCCTTCCGTAGATTTCTTGGATTCTCTGTATCACTAGGCAAAACACCTTGTGGATGGTTTCTAAGTTCAGTGGCAAGTTGACCCACTTGACTCTCCAAATTCCTTAATGTGGCATCATTCTTTGCCATATACGTGTTCAATAGGTTCTCTAAACTATTCAAAGGTTCAGCTTGAGTTGGTTTCTGAACTTTTTGGGTAAAAATTGCTAGTTGGATTGGTCTAGGCTGGGTGTAAGTGTTACTGTTTCAAGCCCCTTGGTTACTCTAGGAAAGTTTAGGGTGGCTTTTCCAAGATTGGTTTTAAAAATTGGATTGCAGTTATTGCCTTCCTCGGTTATACTTCTGATTACCCATGTAATACACGGATTCTGGGTTTAATGGACATTCTTTGAACATATGTCCTTCCCCACAATAAACATAGGCTATATTTTCAAAGTGATTAGGTGACTGAGCTGCAAAACTATTAAACCCATTAGTGGTAAAATTTTTAAGCATTGTGGAAATCAAAGATACCTGAGATGTAAGTGAAGTAAGAGCTTTCACTTCATGTACTCCAGCGACTCATCATCCTGACGTTGCTCAATTTGTTGGCCATTGATAATTGTTGCTGGCAATTCTCTCAATGATTTCATAAGCCTCATTATAAGACTTAGAATGGAGAGAACCATTAGCAAAACCGTCCACTACCATCCTTGTGTGAGCATTGAGACCGTTATAAAACATCTCAAGTTGGATGTAATGAGGGATTCCATGATAAGGGCACTTCTGTAATAATTCTTTGTACCTTTCCCATACCTCATACAAGGACTCACATCCATTTGTTGGAAAGTAGTGATCTCATTCCTCAACTTAGCATTCTTCCTAGGTGGGAAATATTTCATGAGGAATCTTTCTACTAACTCTTACCATGTGAAAATGGAATTTGGTGGCAATGAGTTCAACCAGGCTCGAGCTCTGTCCCTTAGCGAATATGGGAACAACTTCAATCGTAGTGCATCTTCGGGTACTCCGACTAACTTGAAAGAATCACTCACCTCCATTAACAGTCTTAAGTGAAGGTAAAGATCTTCGGTAGGCATTCCACTTAATTGGACCACTGTCTGAACCATCTGGAGCATGACTGGCTTCAGCTCGAATTGTTGTGCCTCGATTTTGGGTCTCATAATACCTAGATTAAGATCATGAAACATTGGCATGACATACTGTCTTAGAGCTCTATCCCTACCATCAACAATAAGGATAGGATTTTGAGTAGGGTTTGCTCTGTTTCCTTGATTCGAAATTTCAAAGTTCATCTCTTCAGTCCTTCTCTAACTTGCTTGTCTCCTTTGTTGTCAAAAAGTTCTTTCAATCTCAGGGTATATAGGGAGTAAATTGATAATTCAATTAATACTCATAAACACCTAAAAAAAGAGTAACCAAGTTAAAATTTAACAGAAAAATAAACCAAAATGCAAAATTAACAAATTAAAAAATAATGACTTTTGAAACAGTCCCCAACAACGACACCAAAAACTTGGGACGATGGAAATGTGCAAGTGTACACAATCGCAACAAGTAATAAAGTGACAAGTAAATGTCGAGTTATCATACCCTTAGGGACTGTGAAAAGAATTATTTATGAATGCAATCAAAAACACTTTGGTGAAGAAAAATATTTTGATTTTGAGAAAGTGATTAAAAACTAAAATTTAACTAAATAAAAGTTCTGATGCACAATTTTAGAAGATGATTTTAATCAAGATGACATAATTGTGTTAGATTAATTACATTTCTTAACGTAGAATTACTAAACTCATGTTCATGTTGTTACGAATAAATTCACAGAAACTTGGTAATTTGCTAACTACTGCTCATACATACCTATTAAATTAACTAATCTCTTGAACATTTTCCAATCCCAATTCAAATAATTAATAAACCTTCATAAGCACATAAAATTTTAAGTGATGTAACAATGTATTCCTACCTTGAAACAGTTTAATAACAATAATCTTACAAGTTATGCAAGGCTAATGTACCTTCTAATACCATCGCTAATTTAACCCTTAGCTACCTTAGAAGATTAAACATGCACTGATTAAGTATTGTGTCAATTAATTAGAATTTCAACATGATTAAATAATTAATTCATTAGATACCTTACAATTATAATGCAAGAATAACTTAATCATGATTTTACTTAATCAAACAACTTATCAAGGCCTATAACAACACAAACACAATTTTAATAACTTAAGTGGATGAAAATAAATCAACCTAACATGAATTAAATTTAAGCCATATTAATTAAATTAAACATATCAACATAACAAGTATTTATAAATATGTTCATAACACCAACAATAAAAATTAAAGGAGAGGGAACTAGAATCAAATCTGGTGTTTCTCCGAAGCTTGACTAGTTTGCTCTTCTCCTCTTTCTCTGCTTGTTCTTGTTGAACTGAGGCTTCTACGAGCACTTGATTGCTACTACCAATGGTGGTTGAAGGGCTATTTTCCAAGAGGGGAAATTGTCAAGGGAATGGAAGGGAAAATGAAGAACAAATGAAGTGTTTTGAAGAGAAAAAGTGAGAGAGAGGTGAAGAATGAAATGATGAGAGGTGTGTTTGAAATGAGCAGCCAATGGGGGTATTTATAGGTTGAGTAGGCTAATAAAAATAGAAAAAAATCAGCAGCCATAGACTCCCCCATGGTCAACCACACATGTGGCAAGTTTGAAGCTTTCAAACTTGCTAAATTTAGCTATGGGAAAATCTACAAAGGCTTGATAAGTGGAGGGGTCTGAATGCAATTTCAAGGAAGCTTCAAAGGCTATTTTTCAAGCCAAATAATCAGATAAATAAGCTGATTAGGTCAGCATGTGGGATGGTTTTCGGTAACCCATTGCTCGGTTGGATCGATCTTCTCGGTTTAGCACAATTGGGCCTTCTTTCCTAATTTAATTAATAATAATTATTTAACCCAAAATAAATTGGATTAAAATTAAAATTAATTATACTATGAATCAATATTCATAATTTGTACCGTCTTAGGCTGAAAAATTAATTCGCCTCGATGCTTCAAAATCACTTCTTGGTTTTGTGCTTCTAGTAGTGCCTGCTAAGTCAATTTCGCCCTTTGTGCGAATCTGTCAAAAATAAATTAAAATTAAAATAATTATTATAAAATTAATTAAAATTCAACATTTTAATAATTTAAGTACAATTTACTTATTTTATAATTATTATTTATTTTTCAACAAGAATTAGTATGGAATTGCATGAATTTGAGTTAACAAGGGCATGAAAAAATGTGTATATTTTCGTGTTTCCAATGACAAGAAGGAACTAAATCTGAGACAGCGATGTTGGTTAGAGCTACTAAAAGTTTATGATTTGGTTATTGATTATCATTCAAAAAATCCTAATGTCGTTGCAGATGCACTCAGCCGAAAGTCATCATTGTTTGCACTTTGAGCGTTGAACACTTGATTAACTCTGAATGCCTATGGTTTTGTATAGGCAGAATTGAGGACTAAACCCTTGTTTCTACAATGAATTCAGGAGTTATAAAATGATTATTTGAAGTTGATAATGAAACAAAACTTGGCTCCGGATAATTTGACACTGAATAAGTATTTGTAATGATGGTACATTGCATTACCGCCATAGAATTTGTGTTCTGAATAATTTAAATTTAAAATGTGATATTCTATCAGAGGCTCACAGTAGTACATATTCCATTTATCTTTGTAGCATGAAGATGTATTGTGATTTGAAACAAATGTACCAGTGGACGGGTATCAAACATGAGATTTGTCAGTTTGTAGCTAAATATTTGATTTGTCAACAGGTAAAAGTAGAGCATCAGGTGTCATCGGGATTATTCCAGCCTGTTATGGTTTTTGAGTGGAAGTGGGAGCGAGTAACGATGAATTTTGTATCTGGTTTTCCTGTAACTCTGAAAAAGAAAGATTTTATCTGGGTGATTGTTGACAAATTGATTAAGTCAGCCCACTTTATTCCAGTTAGAACAGATTACTCACTTGTGAGGCTAGCGGAATTATATGTGTTAGAGGTTGTGAGATATATTATTTCTGATTGTGATCTTCAGTTTATATCGAGATTTAGGAGTAAACTTCACGAGGCTTTGGGCACTAAACTAAATATTAGTACAACGTTTCATCCTCAGATGGACGAGCAATCAGAACTAGTAATACATATTCTGGAAGACATGCTACGATGTTGTATACTTGAGTTTAAGGGTAGCTAGGAAAAATATCCACCATTAGCGGAGTTCGCTTAAAATAATAGTTATCAATCCAGTATTAAAGTGGCACCAGTTGAAGATTTATATGGAAGAAAATGTAAAATCCCGTTGTATTGGTCCGAGCCGAGTGAATCCAAAATGGTAGGGATTCATTTGATTTAAGAAATTGAAGACAAGGTTCGAATTATTCGAGATTGTTTGAAAGTTGCATTTGATATCAGAATTCATGCGCGAATTTGAAAAGAAAATATATAGAATTTGTTGTGGGCGATCGAGTATTTTTAAAAGTTTCTCCATAGAAGAAAGTGCTACGATTCAGCAAGAAAGGAAAATTGAGTCCCAGATTTATTAGGTCGTATGAGATTATTGAAAGTTGTATCTTACAAATTAGATTTAACTCCTAAACATGAGAAAATTCATAACGTATTCCACGTTTCAATGTTGAGATGGTACAGATCTAATCATTCACACGTGATTCCTCATAGTGAGATTGAACAACAATCAGATTTGACGTATTCTGAAGAACCAGTAAAAATTTTGACTCGGGAAGTCAAAGAACGTCAGAATAAATGAGTACCATTAGTAAAAGTCCTATGGCATCGACATGGTACTGAAGAAGCTACCTAGGAAATGGATGAATTAATGAAACTACAATATCTGTATTTATTCTCAGGTAACAATTTCGAGGACGAAATTTTCTAAGGGGAGAGAGTTGTAACAATTTGTTTTTCAGTGGTGACGGAACAGTGGTTATGGGACCCCAAATTTCCATCATGTCAGCTCATAAATACTACTTATAGAATATCTTTAGATTCATAAGAGTTGTATTAAAATTTGGTTAAGAAATTTTAACGTTTGGATAATTAATTAAGTAAAAAGGACTAATGTGTAAAAGGTGCAAAATTTTTTAATTATAGCATTAAGATGATCAAATAGTTTAATTATTAAATGAGGGATGACTTATATTGTAATTAGACCATATAAAAGTATATGGATAGCTTTGGACTTTGAATTAATTAAAATGCATGATCATTTAAAGGAAAAAGTTCAATAAAACTTAAGTAAAAATAAAATAAAAATACTATCATCTTCCTAAAGGCAAGAGCTATCAAAAATTGAAGAGTAAAAACACCATTGATACAGATTAAGGTTCAACCATCAAGAGTTCTTGCATGTAATTTCGTTTTAAACTCGTTTCTTGTAATTTTTATGTTTTCGTGATCATTACAACTAGGCCAAACTAACCCATACCTCCGTTTTTGAATCTGTTAAAAATTTCAAAAGTTGCCATTGATGAACCTAGGTTTTTTTTTATAGTTATGTGTTTGAAGCTTTGATTGTGGTATTTGGTTGTTTTGTAAAGTAATTTTTATTAGTTTTTTATTTAAGGATTAAATTGTTAAAATGTCAAAATGCAAGTTTTAATGGTGAATTAGAAGTATAATTGGGACTGCCTAAGGGCCTAGATTTTTTGGTTGTAATTGTTAACTTGAGAAAATGGTTAATTTGATTATTTTTGGGTTAGAGGACTAAATTGCAAAAGTTGTAAAAGTTTACAGAAAATATGTAATTAATGAAAAGTTAAGGGTTATATGCATTGAATGGAATGTGAAATGTGTATGAGATTAATAAATTGTGTTTAATTATTATATAGATTAAGACTTGAATAAAAAAGACAATAACCGAGGAAAGGGGAAAATAGCGGAATAGTCCCTGCGTGGTGATCGAAATTAAATTGTAGGTAAGTCCACAGTATTTCAATACATAAATAAGGTTTGACTTGTAATCTTATATTATTATTCTTTAGTTAATATGTTTATAGGCAATTATTGTTTGAATGCACATACGTGCCTCTATTTCTACTTCTGTACCCTTGAATACACATACGTGCCCCTATTTGTACTTCGGTACCCCTGAATGCACATAAGTGCCCTTATTTTTACTTTGGAACCATTGAATGCACATACGTACCCCTATTTGTACTTCGATACCCATGAATGCACATATGTTCCCTTATTTGTACTTCAGTACCCCTGAATGCACATATGTGCCCTTGTTTGTACTTTGGTAACCATGAATCAAATAATAAGTGAATTGTGTCTAACTGTATTTAGCTTAAATGTTATTCTATGTCCTTACAAAGCTATGTAAGCTTATAGGATTTTTTGGATAGTTTTGTAGATAATCATTGCTGACATTTTGGAAGGATCAATCAACCGGCTCACACTATCCATCTAAGTTGAATGAAGCGGTTGTAATCATAGTGCAATTCTTATTTGCTTAATGTCTTATAAAGGAGGTCTTTTGATCATTTTTTTTACTAAATGTTTAGTATATATATGTGTGGTGCCTTTGAATGGCATATTGGTTGGATGAAATAGATTGGTTGAATTTGTATATTTATATGTGTTGGAGTAGTGCCTAGGTTTATTGAATGTGTGCATAATTGGAGTGGTGGAATAGGTATGGTTTAGTCTTAAAATGGCATGGTTTTTGGGTCAAATTCAATACACACGACCTGGGACACGGGTTGTCACATGGGCTGCCACACGGCTTGGCGACACGGCCGTCTGTCATTTGAGAGTTTCTCACTGTTTCAAGTCAGTGAGTTACACGGCCTAGCACACGGGCATGTGGGGCAACTCAGTGAGTTACATGGGTGTGGACATGGGCTAGGACACGACTGTGTGTCCATAGTTCGAATGTTACACGACCTAGGGTGTTTTAACACAGCTGTGTCACCCTTATTTTCTAATTTTTACAACTTTTTCTTAAAACTTCTATTTTGTTTCAAATTAGTCCTAAATTTCCTCAAAGCTATTTTTAGGGCCTCGAAGGCTCGATTTAGGAGCGAATGCTTATGACTGATATGTTTTGAATGTCATTTATTTATTTTAATGTTTTATTGATAAACGTTTCCTGATTGTATGGTAATACTCCGTAACCCTAATCTGACGGTAGAGACGGGTTAGGGGTGTTACAAGAGTTCTTTAGACGAAAGTATAATAGTGAATAGAGGAAGCAGTTAGTAGAGTTATCGTAGAAATAATATGTGGTAGCAAATAGAATATTTAAAGAAAAGCAATAGAAAGTTAGAGAGAATAGGAATCAGAGTGCACACAAAAGTGTAATGGTTAGTTTAAAAGTAGAAATATCATGTTTTGTGATAAAGCAAGTGACATGTTAGTAGGGAATTTTGAGGACGGAATTCTTTTTAGAGGGGGAGAATTGCCACACCCCAAAATTGGGCATAGAAGTTTTGAGGGTATTTTAGGAATTTCAGCATATATGTGCTTGGAATTTCATAAGTTCGGTAACCAATAATGTTTTCAATAAAGGATATTAGGATATTAAACCAATCTCTGAAAATGAGTTTTAAATATCTTTAATTTTGGAAATAGAACTGACTTGTAAAAGAGTCAAAATTGAGAGTTTTTATGAAGTAATTTACCCAGAATTATAAAATCGACCTAAAACCCCCATCTACAACATGTGTCACGTTATTTCTTTCTTATTTTCTAGTTGTGTCATCCCTTTGCTCTCCCAACTATCCCAATTGCTTTTGATCTCCAATTCCTATTCCCTTTTGATTTCCATCATCCCTTGAACTATAAATCTCCATTGAAACCAAGAAAACACCCAAAAACTTCATTAATTTCATCATCTTCTTTAAGAGTGGATTTTCTAGACTTTCTCCAAATTTTTTTTATTGCATTAAAGGTAACCAATCATCTTCCTATTAGTTTTAAATGTTATCTAGACTTTTAAATCACATTTCTTGCCATTAAAACACATGTTTTAGATAAAAGCAAAAATTTTGGTCATTAATGGTGGATTTCAGGTTTTTTGGATTAAAACTTTGTTTTAAAGTGCTTTCAACTTGTTTTAACATAATTACATGGTTTATAAAGTTACTTTGAAGTTTCATTAAGTAATTCTTGAATTTTAATGAATTTTTGTCATAATGGCCAAAACTTGTCGAAAAATGTTAATACCTTAAAACATGTAGTTTTGTGTAGTTTAAAGGTTGAGAATTAGTCATAGGTGAATGTGCAAATGAACGAAATTCACTTCGTGTGGAATGATTAAGTGTAGGTTGAGATATTCAAATTTAAAGTTTTTATTTCGAAGGTTTCGGTTAAAAGAAAATGTAGCTTAGGCTTTGTTTTGTATTGTTTAAGGTAAGTTGATGATTAATTATTGATTATGTGCTTGTGTGGTTTGTCTTGTTGAAGTGTTAGAGTCAATAGGACCTTCAACAAGTGGAGACAAAGGCGAAGAAAAGCTTGTTTAAGCTTTTCACTTTTTAGTGAAAGTGTTTTTCTAGTGAGTGTTTTGGAATCGCTACTCTTTGATGATTCATTGTGTAATTGGGAATTTAGAGGTAGCCTAAACCCTTAGTCTAAATTCCAAGAGTAAGTGTTCTCATGCCTATGGTTAAATGTGATATATGTATGCTTGTGAAATTGTGAAATTGTGAACATAAATGAGATGTTATGACATGTGCTATAAACTTATGATGACTGATGTGAAAGTGATTATGAGGGTGTGTTGTTCATGCCATGTCATAGTAAATATCTTGGTATGTTATTCACATCATGTGGTTGTTTATAATGTGCTAATGATGTGAATATGCAGTGAATACGTGCGGAAAATTGATAAGTAAATATGTGTTAATAATATGGATATTTTGGCCTTGTGTTATTATGAGACTGTTGGATATAGTTGACATAACATAGGATTGTGAGTACTCACTTTTGTTATGTGATTTTGGGGCGTTGAGGCCCAAGGACAGTTTTCGGAGAGATAAGGGAATGTGAGCTAAGCTCTATTCATCGGGATATGTGTGTTTGGTGTGTTGGAAAGTATTAGCTATATGCTTCACTTATGGGACATGTTCGACTCTAAGAGTCATTTTGGTGTGTTGGAGATCAGTGTATTCCACTTGTGGTGATAGAGTCCAAATTATGTTTTATAACCTTAAGAGCCAAACTATCTTATAAAATGTGACTGAAAGTGATTAAATGTGATTAATATGTGCTATATAATATATGCTTAAATATTCAAGTGAGTAATGTGTAATATTCATGAAAGATGATTAAACATGTAAAACATGACATAGGAGTAGAAGATGTTATGATATGTTGCATGTCCATTTTGTTGATGCACAATGACTTGTTTGTATAGTGGTTGTTCTAAGCATTCACTAAGCTTGTTAAGCTAAGTGGTGTGGTCTCAAGGGGTGATCGAAGCCAAAGCTTTAGTCACTTTTTGTAGGTGTTCTTTTGAGTATTTGTGTTTTTGGGCGTAAAAGGCAATGTTGTAGTTTTTATATCGGTTTTACTATGGTCTTTAGTTGATTGCATGCATATTAAGCTTGATGATTTGTGGGCTTAAAAATATAATGGTTGGGACTGTTATATGGAACATTTTGTTGTTTATTTTATGAGGTAGTTGATGCATGTCATTTAGAACTATTTTTGTATGATTTATATGCTGATATATGATGCATTTTTATTGTCTGAATAGAGGTATTGATATTCTGGTTTTAAAAATGATACTGTAAAGCTCGTTTTTAGTGAAATTAGAACAATGGTTTCGGGACCAGAAATTCAAAGTGAAAAAATTTATTTTATTATTGTTTTATTACCTATAGTATGATAGAAGTACCGTATAAAAATTTTGTTAATAAATTTTACCGTTTACATGTTCAATTTGATAAAAAGGACTAAATCGTATAAACTAAAAAATTTGAGTTCTAATAGCTAAAGGTATTAGATAACTATAGAACTTTAAAGTGGAAGTCGTTGTATGGTAATTAGACCATTAGAGTTGGTAGTGGATTTTAATGGTTTGGCATTATTGAAATTTGGATGAATTTTTAAGGTTAATTTTGAAAATTAGTAATTAAAGTTATAATTAATTAAAATAAAACAAATCACTATCTTCCATTACCATCATCAACCGAAATTGAAGAGAAAAATATAGCCATGGAAGCTTGAGGTTTCGGCTAAGCTATTTACCTTGATTAGGTATGTATTTTTGTCCTGTTTTTGATTATTTCTATGTTTTCAAGATCGTTGTAGCTTAATCTAGCTAGCCTAAAGACTATATGTCGGCATGTATAGGTATTTTGCCTAATGTTGGCCTATATTTTTTGTTGTGAATATGGCCATTTGGTTTGGCTTGTGTTTTGGCACTTGACGATGTTATGAGCCTAGTTTTGGCATGTAAATATTAGCCTTAATATGATTGATAATTTGTTTAATATGTTTGAATGATAAAAGGGGAAATAATAGTTGAATGTGCATATTATATATGTCTTATAACTTGTTGTGAATTGGTATTTTGATATAGAAGACATATATGTATGGTAAGGATAGTAATTGAGTGGTTATTTGGTACCATTTGGTATGCTTTGGTAAGGTAACCAAATGTCATGTATTGATACCAATGTACCTATAAGTTAGTTAAGTATTTTGGACAAATAGAGTGCGTGATTGAACTAATTTACATGTTGTCATTTGACGTGCCTAAGGGCATATTGGTTGTATGAAACTTTACAATATGTATATATCTTGTTTATGCTTGATTTGGATGCCTAATTATGGGCTGGTTATATATGCAAAGATGGTTATAAGTACATGAAAAATTAGGAGCGAAAAATAGCTTGTAAAATGGCCTATTTTTGTCCACACGGGCAGAGATACGGGCGTGTGTCTTAGCCGTGTGTGACACACTTCCAGGTGACACTATCATGTGTCCCCGTAGTTTTCAAAGGGTTGCAAGTCAGGCTGTTACACGCCCTAGCACACGGCCTAACACATGGGCGTCTGAGATTATTTTGAACGGTACACGACCTATCACACGGATGTGTGGCTTGGCCATGTGACCAAGTCAGTGAGTTACACATGCACGGACACGGGTTGGGGCACGACTGTGTGTCCCTTCTTTAAATACCCACACGGCCTGAGACACGGGCGTGTCTCCTGGCCATGTGACCCTTGTAGTCCCGACTTGTTTCTAACATGTATTTTGGGCCTCGAAGGCTCGTATAAGGGACCATATGTATGTTTTAAACTGGTTTTAATATGTTTATTGATATGATATGAAATGTTTAAAATTTTGTTTGTGTGAATTGTAAACTCTGATAATGCTCCGTAATCGTATTCTGGCGATGGATACGGGTTAGTAGTGTAACAGATACCTCTCTAATTTTTGAAAGTGCAAGATACAGTTTTCTAGATTGCTATCGATATTTTATCACGAGTATCGATACTCGGGGTAAAATTATCTAAACTTATTCAATGGTAACAATATTTTTCGAAAGTTGGGTTTTTAAGTTAAGAAACCGTAAGCTAGTTTGGCATCAATTTTCCAGGCGGTATCGATACCACTTGAGAGAATTATCGATACCACTCTTCCAGTATCGATACCTGCGTAACAGATTTGGGAAATTTTGCTAAATGGTCTCAATGCAATTTTAGTACTTATTTTATGTTTATTGAATGAATACTTGACATGTTTTATCAATAAAAAGTAATTGTAGGACTTAGGCAAGATTTTAACATGCTAGCAATAATAGTAACAATAAGCATGAGTTATCATGCATTCAGTATTTCAATATCGAAAGTCATGATTTTATCATCTAATTGTTATATAACGAAGACAATGGCATGTCTTAAACATGCAATTATCCTTATCAAATTCAGTGAACATGTTTTACCAAGCATTCAATGTTGACATCAAATTAATGGCATACTAGCATCACATTTAATAAAAAAACATTATTGAGTCTTATAATATAACAAACACATCTTTGTTACTATACATTTTCATATCAGGATACTTACTTAAAACCTATCCTTAAAAAAGGATTTCTTTTTCCTCCACAATTACTCATGTAGTCAATTGGTCGCAATTATAGAAATAGTTATGCAAATATTATTACCAAATATTTTGACCTGTATTATCTTTAATATTGACTAAGTATGTCATGTTGCATTTTGAACAAATCATCATTAATCCTTAAATCAATTTGAACCTACACCTCAAATAGCAAGTCCGTACATACTGACTCCGATCCTAACATTGCAAAGATGTAGATCTGGCCTTTAATCATTTCAATTCCAAAGCCAACACCAAAACACTATCATATGTTAGATCGACTATTCAGTCCATAAAGCTCTCTTAATTTAATCTAGTGAGAAAATACTTACTCAATTAATCTCCCAAATTGAGAATCAATCTTCTTAAACTGAAAATGTGGATTTGAGTTATTCTGATAGGAAAGCTTCACGAAAGCGCAATATATAAAAAAATGTTAGATTCGGCCCTTAATAAATGAAAAAGAGATTTTTAAGATTCGATGAGCTAAGCACCACTAACACTACACTCGCAAGGTCTAAAGACCTACGGTTCGACGGAGAACTTGATTAGACAGGAAGAGTAGCAACTATAGAAGTAAAATAAATAATAAAAAAGGAAATAAAGTGAGTGAGAGGATGAAAATAATATTTCTAACTGAAAATTTAGATGAAATAATGAATAGAATCCAATTACGATAAAAAAGATGAAAAGAGAAGGAAAAATGGAGAAAAATGGTGGTCGACAATGATGGTGGCACAGCGCTGACGGTGGAGTTATGGTGGTGGTGTGGTAGTGGAAAGAAAAAGGTGAGAGACGAGGGATGGTGGAAAAGTGGTGGTGATTAGGTGTTATAACGGTGGCAGAAGGTGGTCAAAAGGTGGCTAAAATGTGAAAGAGTAGTGGCTAATGGAAAAGGAGAGAAAAATATAAGATAAAAGTGTGGATTAGAAGAGAAACAAAATTTTTATTTTTTCTAGTGCATGGGATGACAAAGGACAATGGGTGAAGGGAAAAATGGCAATCAGTGAGACATGGGAAAGAAAACGAAAGGATGGGGAACAAACAGAGTGAAAAGGGGGATAAGAAGGGAAACAAGAGAAATGTATAGGAGGAAAGAATCTCCCTAGAATGGAAACTTAAAAGGATGACAAAAGGGGGTTGACCAAGATTTAAATTTCGAATTTAAAAAATAAAAAAGAGGAAAGGGGAATCAAACTTAGATCACAAGGGGAATTTAGCTTGCTCTTAACCACTAGGCTAGAATTCACACTTGATTATGAATTAACGATAACTAAATTTAAATAAGGCATGACATTTCCGGCTGAGTGTAAAAAGGAGATTTCTAGGATGAATTTTTTTAGGTTGGGCTAGTTGTCACACCCAAAATTATGAATTTTCGTGGTTAAATTGAAAAGGACCGATAGCGGACGATCTCTATTGGAAAAATAGGAAAATTTAGAAACAATATTGGACAAGGTTAAAATTCAATTATGGTTCGGTTGCATTAGAACCAGTCAGTTCCTTAGTGGGGGACAAAATGATTGTAAATGGATGGATATTGCACGGTTAAGGATCATACGAGATGGGCTATAAATAGCTAAGAAATGACTTCCTAGGAGACTTGTTCTCCAGTCTGATTCATTTTTCTCTCTTCTCGATCTTCTTCCTTAGTTACTCCGAAGGAGAGATAGCCGTGGAAGCTCTACATGAAGTGATGATCATAAGGGTTAAGTTAGAAAATAGAGAATCCGGTAAGCTGGTAAGGTCCTGAACCCTTTAGTGAATGTAAGGCTTAAGAACCAAAGTTAAGGGCTTCAAAAAACCTTTTTATGGATTCTACATGTTTTTGCAAAACTAAGTTTTTAAACTGGGATTATTGAGTTAAATCATGAATGGGTTGTATTACTTAGTTTCCAAGAGAAGGGGAGCTCTGAACATATCTAGAAATTCATTCACTATTGGGACTCAATCGATATATTTCCTTGATGCTGTTGAGTCCAAGATGTAAGCTAACTAGAAATCCTCTCCTCTTAAAATCAATCTTCGAGCTGCGATGAAAAAAATTCAAGGTTTTTAATGTCACGTCTTGCTCCAGAAAGAAGTACTTCATTACCTTCCTTAGCTACCAATCACACAACTTTAGCATGACAGTAAATAACCACATCTTGTCTAGCAAACCAATCCAAGCCTAGGAGGGAATCAAACTCATGGAAGCTCTACAATAACAAATCCATCAAAAAGATGTGTCCACTAAATTCTAGCGGATAGTCTTGAATTACTCTATTAACAACAGGTCTATAACCCAGGGGTTGGTCAGCAACACACTTATCTTGGTGGGTTCTACTTTGAAACTCTTTGCATCTGCAATCTTTGTGCAAATATATTAATGGTTGACCCTAGGTCTATCAATGCATGAATGTCAATGCCAAATAAAGTAAAATTACCAATTATCACATTCGGAGCCTCTGCATCTTCTTTGGCCCAAGCCACATAGGCTCTAGCTGAAACTTTTGAACTTGGATTCATTGCAGTCCTTCTTAGAACTTCCTAAGTGGTACCCAACTTCACGGCTACTCCCGATCTCTTTTCAAGTTGGGCTTCATGGACTATTTGCACTGATTGCTCAGTATTTCCTCCACCTTTGTTTGGGCAATCCCTCACAAAATGATCAAGTGACCCGTATCCATAACATGTGACCACTATTTCCTGGCAAGTCCCAGCATGACTCCACCTACAAATGTTGTAAGTAGGACCCTTTGCCTTTTTTGAGCCACCAGTGATCGCCATGAAAGTGGCTTGGTGAACAATTCGATTTTGGTGAAATCCAATGGTCTGAAAGTGCAGGAGAAAAACTGTAACACCCCTAACCTATACCCGTCGTTGAAACAGGGTTATGGAGCATTACCGGACCAACAGAATAGTAAATAAATAAAATCATATATTAATACAAACATAATTAAATTTCATTCAAATACATTCATGATGTCCTTTAATCGAGCCCTCGAGGCCCTAAAAATACTATAGAAATAATCCAGGACTAAATAAAAAACATTTGGAAATTTTAGTAAAAAGTTACAAAATTTGGACTGCAGGGGTCACACGCCCGTGTCTCACGCCATGTGGACATTCAAAATAGGGACACACAGCCGTGTCCCAGCCAGTGTAACTCACTGACTTGGGTCACACGGCCAAGCCACACGCCTGTGTGCCAGGTCATGTACCCCTCGAAATGACTTTACACTCCCGTGTGCCAGGCCATATGCTAGGCCATGTAACTGCCTAAATTGTATGCGGTGAACCTACACAAGACATACGGTCGTGTCGCATGGCCGTGTAGCCTCAAAATGAACCTTAAAACACAAGTTTACCATTTCAAATTAGTTGGAACCTAAGCAAACCATTTACCTATCAAAATACCTATCCAAATTGACTTTAATCATGCAAAGAAAATACCAAAATCAACCTAATTCAGTGCCTAACCAATGTATCCTCATTGGTACCACAAGTATACATCAATTTATAACAAAACATAACATTAATTCAACCTATTAATTCATTCAAGATATCACCGAAAACAACACCAACTCAAACATACCATATCTTAGCTACTTAACAACCAATTCATCACATACTCTTTCAACCATTCCAGAAAGTATCAAATAGCCGTAAACACATATTGATAAGGCACTTAAAGAACCATAAGAAGATCAACCAAATCAATTTGTACAACCAAATTTATACTTAACTATTTACATATCCAAAACATTTGTATCATCATTTAACCTATTACATGCCATATAATCTGAACTAAATGTTTTAAAAGCTACCATATTAAGCTGGATAGTGTGACTTGAGTGTTGATCTGATCATTCAACCTTCCGGGTAACTACAAGAACAAAGTTTAACACAAGTAAGCTCAATGAAGCTTAGCAAGTTTGACGTATTAAATCGCTAAATCTTAAATAAATGAATACAACAAATCAAAAATTAGTATAACAACCATGAAAGTTTCCTGTCATCCACAATCTTATTTGGTAATTCATAACTTATCAATTCAAATTTTAATTATATATGTAAAATTCATTAGAGTTACTCAATAAATTAACTTATCGAGATTTTCATCTCAAAGAACGACTTAGGATAGAAGTACATCATCAATCCACCTAAACACACCAGATGCTCACTCGAGCCAATCCATCCATCACACCAATGCTCATAAGAGCTAAACCAACCATCACAATAATGCTTATAAGAGCTAATCCAACCGACACACCAAAAAGAGAGTATAACACGAGAGTTCGCAACAAATGCTAAACCTCGGTTTACTCAGGCAATATACAAATATATCCCTCCAATATCCTCTCCACTCCAAACACCATAATGCACCAAAACACTATTGTACTCTATCCCGCGATCAATTTAAATCGAGGATCAAGTTCAATATTAAATCTCAAGTTACCATCCATCATCATCAATTTAACAAAATAATTATATAAATTGTATCACGTTAGGCTACACAATAATTCATTTTGATCTTAAATTCTAAATTGTACGAACTTACCTAGACCAAATTGTAGGAGTTGCAGAAGTTCAGGGACTATTTTGTAATTTTCCTTTTCCACGAGTATCTACTAGATCTTGATCTAAAATGTAAATTTATTTATTTATTAGCATATGTTTCATTTCCAAGCCATTTATAATTAATTCCCTTTTATTTTTCAAAATTACACATTTACCCCAAACTTTTACAATTTTTGGAATTTAATCCCTTAACTTTAAATTCATCAAATTAACCATTTTTCTCAAATAAATATTTATCCATATATACTAGACCCTCAATAGTCCTTAATAAATATTAAATTCACTATCAAACCCTAATATTTTAACATTTTTACAATTTAATCTTAAAATCAAAATTTAATAAAAATCACTGTACAAAATTATCAAATAACATGATCAAAGTTCCAAATACATGGTATTCATCAAAAAACATTCAATATTCATTAATTGTAACTTCCAAAAATCTTAATAGAATCAAAAACAGAGGTACGGGCTAGCTGGACCTAGTTGCAACGATCTCAAAAACATAAAAATTATAAGAAACAAAATTAGAAAGGACTTACGTGCAAGCTTCTAAGCTTAACCGATTGCAAAGCATCCAAAAATGGTGAAAAATTCTTTTGGTTTCAGCAAGAAGATGAAAAACATGAAAAATTTTAACTTTTGTTTCATTAAACATTAATTTAGTTATTAATTTACATGTTTATCCTTAAATATATCTTTATAAAATAACCATTTAAAGGCCCATTATTGTCTATCAATGTTCTAATTCATTTGTTACTCGTTAAACCCCTTTTTACTTCATAATTAAGTTATTAAACCTATGCAATTCAAAATTGATTAAATTTTGCACCTTTTTCAATTTAGTCATTTTCTTTTAATTAACTATCTAAACGTTATTATTTTCTAAACCACATTTTAATACGACTATAATGACTCTATAAATATTCTAAAAATAATAATTACGAGCCGACACGATGGAAATTTGTGGTCCTGAAACCACTGTTTCATCAACATGAAAATGAGGCTATTACAACTCTCTCTCCCTTAGGAAGTTTCATCCACGAAATTGTTACCTGAAAATAGATTCAGATACTGTAATTTCATTGATTCCTCGGTTTCCCAGGTAGGTTCTTCTGAACCATGACGATGCCACAAGACTTTTTCTAACGGGACTCTTTCATTTAAAAATTCTTAGACTTCCCGAGCTAAAATTCTCACTGGTTCTTCCGAATACATCAAATCTGGCTGAAGCTCAATCTCACTATAAGGAATCACATGCGAAGGATCAAATCTATATCATTTCAGCATTGATACATGGAATACATTATGGGTTTTCTCAAGTTCAGAGGGAAAAGCTAATCTAGAAGCTACAGGGCCGATTCTTTCGACAATCTCATATGGTCCTATAAATCTCGGACTCAACTTTCTTTTCCTGCCAAAACGCAGCACTTTCTTCCACGGTGAAACTTTCAGGAATACTCGATCGCCAACTGCAAATTCTATATCTTTCCTTTTTAGATCCATGTACAATTTTCGACGATTAGATGCAGCTTTCAAACAATCCCAAATAATCTAATCTTTGTCTTTAGTTTCTCAGATCAAATCAACTCCCACCATTTTGGATTCACTCAACTCAGACCAATACAATGGTGTTTTACATTTTATCTTGTAAGGAGCTTCAAACGGTGCCATTTTTATCCTAGATTGATAACTATTATTATAAGAAAATTCAGCTAATGGTAGGTACTTTTCCCAGTTACCTTCAAATTCGAGTATAGAACATCTCAGAATATCTTCCTGAATCTGAATCACTCATTCTAATTGTCAATCAGTCTGAGGATGAAATGCTATGCTGAAATTAAACTTAGTGCCTAGAGCCTCATGAAGTTTGCTCCAAAATCTCGATGTAAATCTCAGATCTTGATCTAAAATAATAGATGTCAGAACTTCGTGTAATCTCACAATCTCAAACACATATAGTTCCGTTAATCTCTCAAGTGAGAAGTATGTTCTATCTGGAATAAAATGTATCGATTTAGTCAATCTGTCAACAATCACCCAGATCTAATCTTTCTTTCTCGGAGTTACAAGTAAACCAAATATGAAATCCATCGTGACACGCTCCCACTTCCATTCAAGAATCATAACAGGTTGTAGTAAACCCGATGGTACCTGATGTTCTACTTTGACCTACTGACAAATTAAACATTTAACTAAAAGCTCACATATTTCTCATTTCATACCCGGCCACCAATACATTTGTTTCAAGTTACAATACAACTTCGTGCTACTTGGATGAATAGAGTACGTACTACTATGAGCTTCAAAAAGAATATCATGTTTCAATTCGAAATTACTCGGAGCACAAATTCTATCATGATAACGCAATGTACTATTATCATCAACACTGTACTCTGTACTCAAATTATCCTGAACCAACTGTCGTTTCAACATCAACTTCAGATTTTCATGTTGCAATTCTCGAATTCATTATAGAAATAGGGGTTCTGTTCTCAACTCTGCTAATACAGAACCATCTTCATTTAGAACTGAATGAGTGTTCATCGCTCGAAGTGCAAACAATGACAACTTTCGACAGAGTGCATTCACAACCACATTAGCCTTTCCCGAATGATAATCAATAACTAGATCATAATCTTTCAATAGCTCTAACCACCGTCTCTGTCTCAAATTCAATTCTTTTTGAGTCCTCAAATACTTTAAACTTTTATGATCTGTGAACACGTGACATTTCTCGCCATATAAACAATGTCTCCAAATATTTAAAGCGAGTACAATTGCGGCCAGCTCAAGATCATGAGTAGGATAATTCTTCTCATACGACTTTAACTGTTGACAAGTATAGACTACTACCTTTCCTGACTGCATCAGTACCCAACCCAAACCATTGAGAGATGCATTACTATAAACAACATACGCTACTCCAGACTCAGGCTGAGTCAATACTAGGGCTTCCGTTAACATGTTCTTCAGCTGGTCAAAACTCTATTAGCACTTATCGGACCAAATAAACTCAACATTTTTTTGTAAAAATCTGGTCATTGGGAAAGAAATAATCGAAAAGTTTTAAATAAAACTTCACACTTCTGAAACATTTTTCTAAATCTTCCAATTCATCATAGCAGAAACTTTACTCAGATCAACTCGAATCCCGTCAGCTGATACTATATGACCCAAAAATCCAACCTCACAAAGCCAGAATTCACATTTACTAGATTTAGAGTACAACTATTTTTCTCTAAAAGTTTGTAATACGATTCTCAGATGTTGAGTATGCTCAAATTTTGTCATAGAATAGATCAATATATCGTTAATAAACACAATAACAAATCTATCCAAATGAGGTTGAAAAACCCTATTCATTAAATCCATAAAAGCAACAGGGGATTAGTTAAACCAAATGGCATTACCAGAAACTCATAATGACTGTAACGAGTTTTGAAAGAAGTCTTTGGCACATCACAGTCTTTAACTTTCAATTGATAATATCCGGATCTGATATCTATCTTTGAAAACACTATGGCACCTTTCAATTTATCAAATAAATCATCGATACGTGGCAAAGGGTATTTATTTTTTATCGTGACTCTGTTCAACTGTCTGTAGTCTATACACAATCTCACAGAGTTGTTTTTCTTTTTCACAAACAATACAGGTGCACCCCAGGGAGACATGCTCGGTCAAATAAACCCTTGATCTAACAACTCTTGCAATTGTGATTTCAACTATTTTAATTCAGCTGGTGCCATACAATAAGATGATATCGATATTGGTGCAGTTCCAGGTACCAAATCAATCACAAACTCAACTTCACGATCAGGGGGCAAACTTGACAAATCTTCAGGAAATGAATCAACAAACTCACTAAGAACTGGTAACTGATCTAACTTCAATTTTGAATCTTCGATATGAAGAATATATGCTAGAAATGCTTTGCTACCTTTTTGAATCAATCTCTGAGCAGTAAAAGCTGAAATAATTCTAACAACATCTTTCAGACTCCCAGGCTCAACTGAAATTATCTCTTTTGTCTAATATTTCAAAATAATCCATTTTTGTCTATAGTTCACTACGTCATCGTGCAACGATAGCCAATCCATTCCCAGAATAACATCAAATTCTTGAAAGGGAAACAACATCAAATCAGCAGGGAATTTATAGCCTCTAACTTTCAGTGGACAATTACAACAAACTAAGTTATCTATCACACTCTGACCTAGTGGGTTTGCTTGATTCATTGTTTGGGTTGGTTCATGTTTTAGGTATACAATATTTGTTATTCATGATTAGTATTGAATTATTGATTCGGTAAATATATTTAGATATGGCTTTGACATTAGGAAATTCGCACATGGTATAATGGTAATTAAAACATGTTTGGTCATGTTTTTATATCACCAATGCCGCATAAATGAATGAAAAATTTAGTAGTGAAATATGGTTCGTTTGATGTTTAATTTGTACATGTGCAAAAGCTTTATAATAATAGATTTGATATTCAATTAATGGAATAGTTGTTTTGTTATATGTTATGTATATGGTATGTTTTAATATATGCTAGAATATGTTTTAATTATGGAATGTTATGATTGTTATGATTTCAAGACTCGATATTAGATTAAGTTATGAGCATTGATGTGATTGAATTTCGAGTTTTGAAATGTAATGATTATCTGTATGAACTGTGATATGATAGGTAATGCCTCGTAACCCTAATTCGGCGATGGATACGGGTTAGGGGTGTTATAGTATAACACGACAGTTCACAACAAATGCTGAACCTTGATTTACTCGGGCAATAAACAAATATATCCCTCCAATATCCTCTCCACACCAAACCACCATAACGCACCAAAACACAACTGTACTCTATCCCGCGTTCAAATCAAATCGAGGATCAAGTTTAATATTAAATCTCAAGTTACCATCCATCATCATCAATTTAACAAAATAATTATATAAATTGTATCATATTAGGCTACACAATAATTCATTTTAATGTTAAATTCTAAACCATACGAACTTACTTGGACCAAATTATAGGAGTTACAAAAGTTTAGGGACTATTTTGTAATTTTTCCTTTTCCACGAGTATCTACGAGATCTTGATCTAAAATGTAAAATTCTTTATTTATCTGCATATATTTTATTTCCAAACCATTTTATAATTACTACCCTTTTAGCTTTCAAAGTTACACATTTACCCCAAACTTTTACAATTTTTGCAATTTAATCCCTTAACTTTAAATTCATCAAATTAAACATTTTTCTCAAATAAATATTTATCCAAATATACTAGACCCTCAACAGACCTTGATAAATATCAAATTTACTATCAAACCCTAATATCTTAACATTTTCACAATTTAATCCTAATATGAAAATTTAATAAAAATCACTTTACAAAATCATCAAATAACATAATCAAAGTTCCAAATACATGGTATTCATCAAAAACATTCAATATTCATCAATGGAAACTTCCAAAATTTTAAACAGAATCAAAATCAGATATATGGGCTAGCTGGACCTAATTGCAATAATCTCAAAAACATAAAAATTGCAAGAAACATAATTAAAAAGGACTTACATGCAAGCTTCTAATCTTAACCGATTGAAAATCATCCAAAAATGGTGAAAATTTCTTTTGGTTTCGGCAAGAAGATGAAAAAGATAATAAATTTTAACTTTTGCTTTATTAAACATTAATTTAATTATTAATTTACATCTTTATCATTAAATATATCTTTATAAAATAACCATTTAAAGGCCCATTATTTTCCATCAATGTTTTAATGGACTTATTACTCGTTAAACCCCTTTTTATATCATAATTAAGCTATTAAATCTATGGAATTTAAAATTGATTAAATTTTACACCGTTTTCAATTTAGTCCTTTTCTTTTAATAAACTATCTAAACGTTAATACTTCTAAACCAAATTTTAATACAACTATAATGACTCTATAAATATTCTAAAAATAATTATTACAATCTGACACGAAAGAAATTTATGGTCCCGAAACCACTGTTTCGTCACCACTAAAAATTTGGTTGTTACAAAAACTCTATTAATCCTTCAGCCTCTTAAATCAAGCCACCAAAAATGAGCCAGTCACCCCGTGTTTTTTGCTGTCATGATCCCTGGCCTTATTCCTTCATGGATCATCATCTTTATCTTTTGGGACTTAATCATCAAAACAACAAAGTCCCTAATTTCCAGTGCAGACAACTAAACTCTGAGCTTTTCATTTAAACCACATTTGAACTAATACAAAGGTTCTCATCTATCGGTACCATCTTTCAAGAATACTTGCTTAATCTAATGAATTTGTTAAAATACTTCAGGACTGTCATCCTCTCTTCATTTGCTCAACGAAGAGTTGAATGATGTACTTCTCATGAAAATTATTCAAAAAAAAATCCCAATTCACTTGCTCCCTAGGACAAAATTTTCGTTAAGGGGGAAGATTTTCACACCCAAAATTTGGTGGATCCAATTAGAAGGCTTGCCGTTCTAGAGTTATTTGTTTTGTATAGTGTAGTCCGCTAATTAACTATCTTCTAATGGATTAGAGTTTAACAAAATGTATCCATTGTAGAAGTAATTAAAGCTTTACTCTTAGGTTATTCTGTTAGCTAAGAAAAGAATATGACAAGCGAAGAGTAAGCCTGGTGAGATTTATCGCTAAAGGTATAGTACGCCTAGTTACCTGAGCACTATGCTAAACGGGTTTTGTAACGTGATCTAGTTAGGAGTCAACTAGATTGACTGGTCAAATAACATTTTTACAAGATTCTCATTTATATTTCTCTCAAATTTTTTAGGGCATTTATTAGGAAAAATTATGGATACAATTGACACTTGTCAAGTTCCATTAAAGGGTGAGAAGGTTTCATTTGGACGGGGTTTTCTTCTTTCAATAATATTATCTGGTTTTTCTCCTTAAACTATATGTTCTCTTCTTCTGTATTAAGCTAAAATCCAAGGTTTTTTAATTAGTCAGTTGATGTTCCATCTATTGGTAAGTTTGGTAGCTCTGTATGTTAGGTATTTGAATAATAAAGCTGCTAAGAAGCTTATGAACAATAAGTTATGAATAAGAGGCCCTGCATGGGGGTCATTTGTATTTGAGATGTTAGCAATTTGTTTGTAAATGGGTTTTAATGATGGTTCCAAGTTTTTTCAGTAATTATTGCTGGTTCGAGATGAGTGTTTGAGTTTGGAGCTTCAAGATGTAGTATATGTGAGTATCAGGTGGGTCTCTATCTTGGCTCAGTAAGTTCTGAATAAGAGGCCCTGCATGGGGATCATCTGTATTTGAGATGTTAGCAATTTGTTTGTAAATAGGTCTTAATGATGGTTCCATGTTCTTTAAGCAGTTGTTACTGGTTCGAGAAGAGTGTTCAAGTTTAGAGCTACAAGCTACAATATAAGTGAGTATTAGGTGAGTCTCTAACTTGGCTCCTGCATGTGAACTATTGAATTTGAGATATATATGATGATAATACTCGGACAAATAGAAACTATGTAGGCGAAGTAATGTTAAGATTTTGCATGAGTAAGGATGATATGTGTGAGGTACTATTTGAGTAAGAAGTTATATAAGTTTGTCTATGATATCTAATATGAGAAAGTAAGAATCAGTTAGATATGTGAAAAAATCTAGGTAAGTAACTTTGGCGTAAAACATTCCTTTGTAAGGCCTTTGGTAACGCAATTATACTGCTAACTAGACTAGACAATCACGATATGAAGATATGCATAAATCCATGTGGTAGAGAGGCATGGCATTATATGGCAACGAAAACCTCATGGTGTTGCCTCTAGTGAGATGAAGAGTGGATTGGCAGATCTCGACATGAGAATGTGTAAGTCCATATGGCTAAGATCCATGGCATAATATAATAATAAGAATACTCATGGTGATGCCTTTGGTAATATGTAAATCAGAGTAGAAGATCATGACATGAAGATATGTATAAGTCCATTAGGGACAAACACATTTCACCGTCTGTGCAAGTCTGTCAGGATAGTAAACAGGTGATTTTGTGTGTTGTCCCATGGCACCTTGTCACATCCTATTTTTTTATTATTATTTGGTCAAGTTTGAGAACAAGTGTGTAGTATAATGGTTTAATAACTCCTTAGTTATCCTAGCTGTCCTAAGTTCAAGCCCTCATGTTCACACTCCTTTTATTTAATTTTTAGACACTTTTCCACGTGCTTTTAGTGTTTGTTGTCCACCCCATTTTCAACATAAAGAGGAGGATTCTTTTCCTCCAATATAGGTTAAACTTACCTTAAGTTGAGGGAGCATGCTCCCTCTTTTCACTCCATGTCTCCCTCTTCTTGCCAAAACTTCTTGCCTTGTCTTTAGTTGCTGCTCATTGAACCTAGTCATGGTTGACCATGCTCTCACCACCCCTTTGTCATCCATACCTCCCTTTTACTCTCATATTCTTTCTTTTTCATTTCTTTTCTCATCTATTTTCTCTCCATTTTGTAAAATAACCACCACACTTTTGTTTTCATCTTTTCTCTTCTCCTCAACAATGACCAAACCCTCCACCACCGTTCATCAAGCCTCGTGGCCTCTGCACCTCCTCTTTTTCTCCTCCCATCATCGTCGTGCTCGCTGCCGTGCACCACTGCAGGTCCCTTTTCTGGTTTATTTTTTATTTTTTTCCTTCACTTTATGTCGAACCCTTTTAGTTTCTTCCCCTTAAACCACTATCGGACCACTACACCTTCGTCACTAGACCTTTGTCAAACCGTCGCCATCATCGTCGCCGTCACCATCGCTGCTGGTGACAAAATTACATCCCTTTCTTCATCCTCTATTTATTCATTTCTCATATTGATTAAACATACATATTCACTTTGCTGTATGAATTCTTTTAGATAGCTCAACTCATCTATCTCATTCCTTTCTCCATTCGTTGTCCATCCCGGCTTAACCAAGTTGTAAGTGTGGGTTATTTGGATCGTAAAATCCTTCTCTTGGTGATTTCATATCATGGTCGAATTATGTAATGGCCATGGGGACAATGTTACATTTAATTATTAATTATTAATTATTTATATTATCGTACTAATACTATTCCATATTTTTTGAAAGACAAAACAATAATCATAGGGGAGACCACTAAGTTCGCATTACAAATCATCTTTTCGAGAGTCCAAAATCGTGGGGTAAGTGTTGATGAATTGTAACTAATAAATGATCAATATTTAAGTGATAAATTATTTTCAAAGGATCCTAACTAATAAACGTTACTCATGTGTTAAATTCATCTCACAAGTTAGATCAAATTAAAATTGTTAATAAGGATTGTGGCAAACCAGATCTGCGATAAAGGTGTGGGATCGTTAGTATTCTTTGCATGTGATGTAGTTATTTTATTATATTAATAACTTAATTATAATAAATCATGAGCACACTAAATATTCAAGAAGAGTTGAAAAACTTGTCAAGATGTACACCAAGTAAGTGACTCTAACCGAGTGATTCTATGAAACACATGATAATTGATGTGATTACGATCAAGACTATGATGTATGTGTAGATCTCATCCTCATGATATGTGATATATGTGATGGTTTAAACATGTGAGATTTATATATGTGTATGTTAAAAATATTGAGATCCATGATCTAATGTGAAAAGCATGTTTGACATGTTAAAAGTGATTATCATTTGATATGTGATTATGAGACCATTATTAAATGCACAAGTGAAAAAATGATCAATATGTGTTAAAAAGTGAATTTTCCATATCACATACATGGGTTGGGTAATTGTGAAAGGTGGAAGCAGTGGTAGTATATCTGAAAATCAGTGGTGTATCCACAAAATTTATCAGTGGTAGTATATCTGCATATCATTTGTGGCTTGTCCACAATAGTGTTATGAATGGTAGTTTATCTGCAAATCAGTGGTGGCTTGTCCATAAATGGTGTTTCAGATGGATGAGTGAGGAACTCGATATGTAGTGTGTGTAGTAGAGCTTGGTAGGAACTTTTATAAAATTTGCATCATTTTCAAATATGCTTCGATATGTCCATGCATAAGTATTATTGTTATAATTTATGAAAATTATGATGTTTGACATGTCGTGATTCTTTTATGGAATAATCTCTGTGTAAAAATATTTTTGTATTGATCTCACACTGAGACTTTTAAAGCTCACCCACATTACTTGTGTGTGTCAAATAATCCTCATGGTTAGGACTCAGATTTGGTCATCAAAGATGCTCTCAAAAAATGGTTTTAATGATTACAGACTTATATTTTATTTTGGGACTTTTATGGACTTTATGATTTTTTTGGGCTTTTATTTTTGTGATAAACTATTGAACTATGGCATGGTATTTTAAATTTTGGACTTTGGTTAATTTGCATGGATTTTTGTTAAGGATTGAATGAATTGGCATTTTCTTAATAAAATCATTTTTGTAAACTCAATTTAATGAACATGAACTTAAGAATCACTACAATGTTTTCAAAATAAATGCAAAGGATTTCCATCATTTTTTAAAGAAATCCGAGACTCTCGAAACCGATCCAGGGTAAGTGGTTTTTTTAGATGTGAAACTATAGATTGTGAAATGATAGATAGAGAGATAAGTGTGAATAAAAGAATAAAACCTCAATTAAAAATACTCAAGTGATAACTTATCTCTATTGATAGACGTTCATAAAACTTAAAATGGATACCCGCAGAGTTAGAACTCGAGGAATGAGAGCTTGTAAATAGTATGGTCAAGGAACCTAAGTTGACTCAAGCACGAACCCCTGAGCCAACAAGGGAAAATGTGGAACGCGCCCCCACTATTAAGGAAAGTCAACAAGAGCCTACGAATGAAGCTGTATCACAGGCCATGTTATGAGTGTTAGAGTGAGTGGGGGGTGCTCAGACTTGAGGTAATAGTTGTGGCGCTATTGCTGAGAGACTACGTTCAAGTAGGGCTGACTTGTATTAGCTGGAGGTTACAAAAATGATCTTAGATGATATGGAGTGCACCTATGAACAGAAGCTTAAGGGGACTGTGTCATTACTATGTGATAAGGCTTATCGTTGGCGGCATGCCATTGTGAGAGGTTCCCAAGCCGATCATTCGACATGGGAATCGTTTCCCCTTCTAGAAGAAATATATGGGCGCGAGGTACGTAGAGGCCAGGAGACACGAATTCATTGAGCTTAGATAGGGTGACTTATTTGTGGCTAATAATGAGGCTGAGTTCTTGAGGCTTAGCCGTTATGCTTCGAGTATGGTAGTGGATGAACAGGATAAGTGTGCCCAATTTATGTTTAGACTAAGGTCAGAGCTGATGATGCAAGTAGCCCTGCTTCAAGAGAGGGTTTTTGAAGCTTTGGTGGAGAAAGCCAAAATCTGTGAGGAAGTCAATCGCATAGAGTACGAAAGGAAAGAGCAAGCAAAAGTTCCTGCACAGAGAGAATCGGGCCCTAATGTGCAGGCTTTGCGACCAGTTAAGCGAGCTAGAGATGATCGCCCTCTTCAGAATGTTGTTGTAGCTAGAGGTAGAATTCAGAAATGTGTCACTTGTCGCAAGAGGCATTCGGGTGACTGTTGGAGGAGTATAGGTGCATGCTTGATGTGCTGGTCACTAAACCATAAGATTTGAGACTGTCCACGTCTTAATGATCAGATGCAAGCACCTGGTCAATACCAAGCCCTAGAGAGATTAGGGTCATAACAGAGGCAGCAAACATCGAGTTAGGGTATTAATCGGGTAGATGCGAGAAGCCAACACTTATGTATGTAGCTCGACATAGAGAGGATTGAGATGAAGTAGATGTGATATTAAGTACTTTTACCATTAATGTCATTCCTTATTTTGCATTAATTAATATTGGATCAAGATGCAACCGTCACCGTCGGTGACCGAATTTTATCCCTTTCTTCCTCCTCTATTTTTTCATTTCTCATATTGATTAAAACTACATCTTCTGTTTACCTATCAATTCTTTTAGATTGCTCAACTCATCGATCTCATTCCTTTCTCCATTCATTGTCCATCTCAACTTAACCAAGTTGCAAGTGTGGGCTATTTGGATCGTAAAATCCTATTCTTGGTGATTTCATGTCATGGTTGAATGTTATAGTGGCCATAGGGATAATGTTACATTTTATTATTTATTATTTATTATCGTACTAATACTATTCCATATCATTTGAAGGACCAAACGGTAATCATAGGGGAAACCCCTAAGTTCGCATTAGAAATAATCTTTTAAATATTCCAAAGCCATGGGGTAAGTGTTGATGAGACTATCAGTAATCGATCTTTCAGTGATAAATTACTTTCAAAGGATCCTAACTAATAAAAATTACATATATGTTAGATTTGTCTTACAGTTAGATCAAAGTGAAATCGTTAATAAGGATTGTGGCAAATCGGATCTTCGATAAAAGGTGTGGGATTGTTACTATTCCTTGTATGTGATATAATTATTTTATTATTTTAATAACTTAATTATAATAAATCATGAGTACACTAAATATTCAAGAAGAGTTGAAAAACATGTCAAGATGTACACCAAGTAAGTGACTCTAACCGAGTGATTCTGTGAAACACATGATAATTGATGTGATTATAATTGTGACTATAATGTATGTGCAGATCTCATCCTCATGATATGTGATGTATGGCTTATGTGATATACGTGATGATTTAAACATGGGAGATTTATATATTTGTATGCTAAAAATATTGAGATCCATTATCTAACGTGAAAAGCATGTTTAACATGTGAAAAGTGATTATCATTTGATATGTGATTATGAGAGCATGTTTACATGCACAAGTGAAAAAGTGATCCATATGTGTTAAAAAGTGAATTTTGCATATCACATGCATGTGGTGGGTAATTGTGAAAGGTGGAAGTAGTGGCAGTATATCTGCAAATTAGGGGTGGCTTGTCCACAAAATTTATTAGTGGTAGTATATCTGTATATCAGTGGTGGGTTGTCCATAAAAGTGTTATCAGTGGTAGCTTATCTTCAAATCAGTGGTGGGTTGTCCATAAAAGTGTTATCAGTGGTAGTTTATCTTCAAATCAGTGGTGGCTTGTCCACAAATGGTGTTTCAGATGGACAAGTTTTGTGGAACTCGGTATGCGGTGTGTAGCGAAGATGGGTAGGAACTTTAGTAAAATGTGCATCGTTTTTAGATATGCATCGATATGTCCATGCATAAGTATCAGTGTTATAATCTATGAAAATTATGATGTTTAACATGTCGTGAATCTTTTAAGGAATGATATGTATGTGAAAATATATTATTATTGATCTCACACTCAGCCTTTTAAAGCTCACCCACATTACTTGTGTGTTTCAAATAATCTCCGTGGTTAGGACTCGGATTTGGTCATCGAAAATGCTTTCAGAAAATGTTTTTCATGATTCTGGACTTATATTTTATTTTGGGTCTTTTATGGACTTTATGATTTATTTGGGCTTTTATTTTTTAGATAAACTATTGAACTGTGGCATGGTATTTTAAATTTTGAACTTTTGTTAATTTGCATGGAATTCTTTTATGGATTGAATGAATTGGTATTTTCTGAATAAAACCATTTTTGTAAACTTTATTTAACGAACATGAATTTAAGGATCACTACAATGTTTTCAAAATAAAGACAAGATTTCTTTCATTTTTGAAAGAAACTATAACTTAGGTTTTTCGAAAAAATATGAATCCAAGTCAATAAAGGCTTTCACCATTTCTATGGCCTATGTAAAAGCTTAGATTGGGTCGTAACATCTAGGCTTGGTTTGATAGGTTACACACCTTCTCTAAAAGTTCACCAGGATAATGAACACGTGATTTTGTATGTTGCATGTATGGCATGATCTGCTAAGCCTTAGTTGTAATAGCCTATTTTTCAGTGATGTCGAAAACAGTTGTTACGGGACCAAAAATTTGAGGAGTGAGTCTGTAAATATTATTATTTAATATTTACGAGTCAAATATATTATTATATTGAATTTTGATTTGTTAATTTTTGGTAATTGAATGAATAGTTAAGTACAATTGATTTCTCCCTAAAGTCAAGTACTTTTATAAAATGAGATATCGGGACCTCGTTTGTATAAATTGAGGTCATAAATATTATTTATTAAATATTTATGGAGTGATTATATTGGTGTATGAAATTTGTTCCTAAAATGTTGATGTTTAGATAGTTAATTAAAGAAAAAAGACTAAATCAAAATAATCGCAAAAGTTAATCGTTATTAGTTTATTAATGCTTCATCTATAAAATCATGGTTGGAAGGCCTTATGTTGTAATTAGGTCATAATTAACATGAGTGGACAGTTTATGCAGGATAATTTTGTAACACCCCTAACCCGTATTCATTGCCGAAACAGGGTTACGAAGCATTACCGGAGTTTACAATTCAAACAGACAGAAATTTCAAACATTTCATATAATAGCAATAAACATATTAAAATCAGTTTAAAACATATATATGGTCCCTTATGTGAGCCTTTGAGGCCCAAAATTAATGTTAGAAACAAGTCGGGACTAAATCAGAAACTCAGAGAATTTTTCAAAAGGTAGAGAAAATTTTCAACAGTACAGGAGTCACATGGCCATGTGGCCAGGAAGTGTGAGTCACACGGCTAGGAGACTCACTCGTGTCTTAGGCCGTGTGGGCATTTGAAGTAGGGACATACGACCGTATCCCAACCTATGTCTGTGCTCGTTTAACTCACTGACTTGGTCACATAGCCAAGCCATATGCCCATATGCTAGGTCGTGTACCTTCAAAATAATCTTAGACGCTTGTGTGCCAGGCCCTGTAACAGCCTAACTTGCAACCCTTTAAAAACTACAAGAGACACATAGTCGTGTCACACACGCTGTAACGCCCTAAAATCTTTTATATATTTTTTCGTATGTTTGTGACACAAATATCTGTCAGCTTTAGTGGTTATGTGTTCTATGAGTGTTTGGGAGGTCCCAAGTTCAAGCCTTCGCTTGGGAAAATTTTTATTTTCATTTGAATAAACCCCTATCTCTAGCCAGTAGGCTTAAAAAATAAATATTGGAAAAATATGTCAGAATGGGCTTACTGGTTTGGCGGTTAAGTTGTGTGTTGGAGTGCTAGGGGTCTTGAGTTCGAATCTCTCTACGTGCAAGGGGGATTTTTTTGTACATGTGCCATGAAGGAGTTTGAAATGTGGTAAAATTTTGAGTATTTTAGGAGTGTGGAGACGCTGTGGTCGATTTTTAGGAGGATGTTGAGGGAACTTTGTTTATTAAGGGATTTGGGGATTGAGGGGAGTGTTTTGTGGAGATCTGGATGGAGGAATTTGGATAGAACCGAAACTAGTAGTGGCAATTTCAGCTACCCTCTCTCATTCCCCAATTTTATGATAGTTTTGTCGTTTCTGCTTTTGGTTTTTCTCTCTGTTTTCATCTTTTATTCTTTTTCTTTTTCTTCCCAAGCCGAATGATAACGATTTCTTTTCCCAAATCTGAGTTGCTCCTAATATTTTTACGTATTGAATTTCTTCTCTTTGCTACCGAATTACTGCCAAAATTTCTACCCAAAGTTCTTTCCCCTCTCACCTATTTTCTTTTCCTATTTGCTTCTTTGTGTTTATTCGTTCCGTGAGTAAGCGTACGTTTTCGTGGTACGATAAGTTATGTTTCTACTTCTTGATTAACTTTTGTTTGGTTAAGTGGTTTAAGGGGATTTTTTGTTGGTTGATTAGGAGTTGACCAAAGGGCTGGAGGTTTCTGATTGACGTCTTAAGTGTGCCAAACCTCCCTCTTTACTCGATCGAAGGTAATGTTGTTGTGTGCTTAACACTTGGTGAACTTGTGTGTATCAGATTGAGTAAATGTTTAACTGAATAATTGGTGATTGTTCTCAGCAAATAGAAACCAGGTGTGTAAACACAAACCCGAAATTGGAATTCAACAAGAGCTAGAATAGGTGAAGGTTGACACCACACAGGCGTGCGGTTGCTAGTGTGGTGAGCCGTGGGATTGAACACGAGCGTGTGATCAACGAGTCTGGCCATGTGCGATTCGTGGGTCGAGTAGAATTGGACCGTGTGGTTTAAACAGGCATGTAGGCCACACAGGTATGTGGGCCCTACATTGGAGAACAACACGACCATGTGGGAATATTGGACCAGGCCGTGTGGATCGCCAAGTTTATTTTGGGCCATGTGGGCCACACAAGTGTGTGGGCCCACATGGGCATGCAACATGGGCCTGTGGGCCCATTTTCATTGTTTCACTGCTAAGGTTGCACGGGTCGCCTGAGTTGATGGTGGACCCACTGTAGGGTTGGTAAGCTTACCTAGACCACTAATTGACTGAAACGACTGTATGACTGATATGAATAAGTATGATAATTGTCCACTGATTTGATACTATATGCCCTGATTACATGCATGATATTATATTATAATATATCATATTTGTATACTGCATTGCTTTGGGTTGGGAGTTTATTTTGATCAGAGGAAGTGTACTGAAAGGCCTTAAGCCTAATTTTCTGGCAGCTCAGCTGCAAAGTACTGTCTAGTGCCGCATTTTGGTACTTTTTGGAGCGTAGGGATTGGTGGGTTGATTATATCCCCACATGAAGTGTTGGGTTGGACGGAGATGGAGTGTAAAGGCTGGCTGGGAAGGACCTGGATACTGTATAATCTATTACTGTACTGATTATTGTTACTGTAATGGGACAACGCCCAAACACATGATTACTTCTTTGCTGAGATGGTCGAAAGCGCAAACTGATATTGTCACTGATACTGAAAAGGGCATAGGCCCAGGCTGTGATTACTTTTTGTCTGTTTGCTTTATATAAGATTACACATTGAGTTTTCGTAAACTCACCCTTCTGATTTGACTGTACAAGTAATCCCCAGACATAGGCGAATCGGTGCGACGGGAGACTCAACGGTGGCCACACCTCCTATTTAATTCGACTTAGTACTTAATTATAATTTTTAATTTAGTTTGGGGTATTCTACTGTAATAATGGCCTCTTTGGATTTCTATTTTTAATTTGGGATTTTTATTGTTTTGATTTCTAACTGCTAGTAGTAGGGATAATCGAGTTTTCAAAAAGAACCAAACGTTTTAACAAAATTCATTCAAATACGCAACCATTTTAAAAAGCTTCCACAATAAGTGATGTTTTGAGAATTAATAACGTTTTGAAAGAGAATAACTGCATGAATTATGTTTTGGAAAATGAACGACACGTCATGGAATTAACATAAGATACTGTCAAGAGGTTATATAGGTAGGAGGTTTTTGACGACAACTCACTTTTTCGGAAACCATGTGACATTGCCATATTTGGCTATAACGTCTAGGTTGGGTTTGGGGTGTTACATTTAGTGGTATTAGAGCCAGGTTGCAAAACTCAGCTGTGGATGTGGGTTTTTAATACGTGATTTTTAAATGTTTTTACTAAAACTGTGGTACACGAAGTCTCCGGTGCCGATCCAGTAAGTTTTTTGAAACTGTGAATTGTCTAAACTGAAACTGAAACTGAAACTATTTTTGATAGTATATCCTAAAACTGCTATAGGTAATATATACTGAGACTACTATAGATAGACTGTACTAAAAACACTTAAAATAGTGTATACTAAGACTATAGTAAAATTGATAGACATTGATTGACACTACGACGTACGAAACAAACTTTACACTTCTGATACTGTTTTCATAAAATATCTATTAATAAACAATGGAACTGTAAACTGATACACAAAAACTATTAATACAATAAAATGCAATTAAACAATGAGCACCAGAGGTACTCGTGAACGGGGTACAAGAGGCCTTGGTAGAGGCCGTAGAGGTGGTCAAGTTGGGTCTTCGTCATCTGGCAATCTGCCTAATTTGGATACTAGTGGGGCACCGGCTTCACCTGCGGCTGAGGATGGGTCTCATGATCAAGCGGTTGGAGACGACGCACTGTCTCAGGCTATGTTGAGGCTTTTAGAGAGGGTCGATGGGCCCAATACTGGAGCTGGAGGTCGTGGGTCAGTTACGACACAATCCGATCTTACAGAGTTAAGCTTTTCAGGGGTCTTGCTAGAGTTGACCCTAATGTGGCTGAGTACTGGATAGAGGCCACAGAGAGGATTATGGACGATTTAGACTACACTCTCGAACAAAAATTAAAGGGTGTTGTATTGCTGCTACGTGATGAGGCGTATCAGCGGTGGCTCACTGTTAAGGAGGGCACTCAGCCCAATCGATTGACCTGGGAGTTCTTTAAGACCGCTTTCCAGAGGAAGTATGTGGGGGCCAGTTATGTGGATGCCCGTTGGAGGGAGTTCCTAAATCTGACTCAGGGAGATAGATCGGTGGCCGAATATGAGGCCGAATTTCTGAGATCTACCCGCTATACATGTGGTATGGTGGGGATTAACTACGAGCGATGTGTTCGCTTCAAGGATGGCCTCAAGGATAATCTGAGGGTTCTAATAGCTCTACAGAGGGAGTGAGATTTTGCTGCACTGGTTGATAAGGCGAAGATCACCGAGGAAGTGAAGCGCACTGAGCACTAAAACCGTGACAGGGAGAGGTAGAAATAAGAGGGATTCGAAGCCCTCGAGTTATTAGAGTATGCCCAAACATCAATCATGAGATGGTTGTAATAACATACTTTATTTATCATGTTTATTTATAATAATTTCCTGAGAATAATATGATTATTCGTAAAAGGTCCTTAGTCAAGTATTATTGTTGGCTAGGACAACAATAATGCATTAAGACTAACATGTAGTTGATTGATGGTAAAGAGTTGTCATTGATACGGAATGTCAAAATCGATGTATGAATTTGTGTTAGAGAACAACATATTGGCCTGACCCGTTATGATTATGTTTCTTGGATTATTATGTAATTGTCACAAAATTACTCATAGCGATTAATATGTATATGATCCTCATACTTGCGATCATTATAATCCCAACATCTTGAGTTGTGTATTTTGATGCAGTCAAATGTACACAGTAACTGGTTGTTCTATGAAGGCTGATGTTGGATATACCACAATTTGTGTAGAGGGATATGGTTGATCGATATAGGATAAGTCCCTCCTACATAATAGGAGTAATATCTTAGGCCACTTGATTAAGTGAGACTAGAAATGCATGGTCATGCTCAAATAAGTTGATATGAGATGTCATACTTATTTGTATATCATAGTCTACTTAAGATATTAAGGAACATGGAATGGACTATGCAAGTGTGACTATTCTATGACTTGTGTCCAATCTAGAGATACAAGACTTAAGGATTATTGCATGAAAGGTTAATCATAAAAATGTTATGTCGAATCATGATTTCTTGTGACTTAGGTAGCAATGATGCATTGCTAGGTGCCACTCATTCTTTGTAACATTGGAATCGTTCTAGTGTTACTGCTAACGTTACAAGAACCTACAGGGTCACACCCTATAGTTGAAATGAACGGCATAAAACATAGTTGGTATTGTATTTGGTTGTCGCTTGAATTAAATTAATTATAGAATTAATTTAATTGGGTAATCAAATATCAAGTACATTATATGTATAAAGTTGTTGTACGCATAATGAGAACATGAATTTAGTTCGTATATAAATTCAAGTAAATATATAGTTTCCCGAAATCATTATTATAATTAATGTAATTATAATTTTCGGTTTAAAAACATTTTTATATTTATTTAATTTCTAGAAACCCTAAAAATAGAGATAAAATCCCGTTTTTCTTTGCTTGGTGGGTCTAGCAGCCTTCAAAGCAAAGTCTTTTCCAAAACAATTTTGGGGATTCCTTTCGTTCATTGTCAACTGGGTGGATTATGTAGAGGCTAGAGTCACTATAGATTGCGGCTTGATTTGATAGTAGATCAAACTACTCGTTGCCGAGGCGTCGCTGTCCACTCAGAATAAAGATTCGGTAATTTCGAAACCTTTATTCCACCCCGATTTTAAGTTTCATATTAAAGACGGCACCGGTGAGGGGTAGCTATCAGGAATTTTTATAGGAAATAAAAAACATGGATCTGTCATGCATTAAACTGTAAATTGTTCTTGTTTTGTTAGTCAGTAGAAGATGAAACTGGAAATTGTTGCATTTGTTTTGATATTGTTCTTGATTTGTTCTGGAAATTGTTTTGATTGTCTGCTGGAAATTGTTCTTGATTTGTTAGTCAGTAGAATATGAAACTGGAACTTGATTTTTTCTTGATTTGTTAGTCAGTAGAATATGAAAATGGAAATCAAATGCTGTAAACGAGTTACTTGCAAGACCACTCTGTTTATAATAATTTAATTTTATTAAATGTCAACCAAGTTGTGATTGAGTGATAATGTATAAAATGAGAATTTTAAAACCGTGTTGTAACAGGCATATAGATTGGGATAAGAGTATGATTTCAAGAGCATATGTTTTGAACATAAACCATAATAATACAAAGGAAAAAGTCAGCCATTAAAATAAGCAAGTAATTAATTTCATCAAAGAACCAATATATATCTATATTTATATCTATATATAAATAGTCAAAACACATTAAAGTTTCAACTTTAATCCGTAAATCATGCATTCCAATTGTTTTCCATCATTTTTTCTTCTTCCTTTAATTTCATGAAGAATGGAATTGACATTTTGAAACCTAATTAATTCAACAACTTGGAAATTTAAAATCAAAGATAATTCATTAACAAAATGATAATACAAGGTTATCAAATAAATTTCCTCATATTTGTGCATTGCCAGTGAATCAAATGGTGAATTTATATATTAAAAAAACTGTTATTTGGTGGAACTAAATATTACTCCCTAAGCTCTTATCATAAATCAATATTTGATCGAATTTATTTATTTTTATTTGGTGGAACTAAATTATTTTCCATATCCAATTAAAATAAGCAAGTAATTAATTTTTAAATATGGTTTGGATGGGAGAAATCACCATAGGTGGCTTCACCACACAAACTCATCCATCATTCTTTATTAAACCAAATCGTCATTCTTTATTTTATTATTAAACCAAACCCTCATTATTTATTTTATTTATTTTAAAATTAGAAAACCTTAATTAAACTAATCATAAATAAATAAACTAATCAATGTTAAAACTTTGAACATGCTTTATTAAACTAATCAATGTTAAAACTTTGAACATGCTTTAATAAACTAATCAATATATTTATACGAAATGAAATTTAAATTTAAAATGTTATAAAAGTTTTAAAACTTCAATTTCATTATTAAACCAACAATTAATTTTAGGTCAATTATACATATACCAACAATTAATTTTAGGTCAATTATACATGCTTTATAATTTCTTTATTGTTTGGGTGATTGATAAAGAAATGAAATTAAAGTTGCAACGATATCATTTAATAGATACTTTTTTGCTTCGTGTGTTCTAAATTTGTATTGTTTATTTTTATTTGATAATGTGTAATTGCAACTTCAATTCTTTGATAGTGTCTTCTAATTTTAATATGTTGCAGTAATGGCTCGTCTGCCTTTAATTGCACAAAGTGTAAGGAGTAAAAGAATTGGTATTGCATTGACAATATGGTTGGAAATCTGTAGAATTGCGATTTGGTTCTTATTTAGAATGGGTGCCAGCCTTAGCCTACAGACTTATAGACCAAGGATTAGGTCTTATACCTTAGATTTTTATGCAAAACGGGATTATGTGAAAAGGCTTATATATGCTAGTGACGAGACTTGTATTGAACAAGTTAGGATGAATAGAACTGTCTTTTTTAAACTATGTGAGATGTTAGAATCGATAGGGGGATTGAAGTCGTCAAGAAACATGCTTGTTGATGAGCAAGTAGCAATGTTTTTACATATCATCTCCCATCACCTGAAAAATCGAGTTATCAAGCATCACTTTAGAAGGTCCGGGGAAACTGTTAGCAGAGCATTTCATAGTGTTTTAAATGCTGTCATACGCTTACAAGATGTGTTATTTAAAAAGCCGGAGCCAATTACAGCCGATTCTTCTGACAAAATGTGGAAATGGTTTAAGGTATTGGACTGAGTTTTATATATAGCTTGTACAAAATTTAGTTGATTTAGATTTAAATTAGTATTCTAACTCAAGGTTTTATATCATGTGATATAGAATTGCTTAGGTGCTCTTGATGGAACCCACATCAAGATTAGGGTGCCAACAGTTGATAAACCTAGATATCGAACGCGAAAAGGTGACATAGCAACAAATATGCTAGGTGTTTGTACACCTGAGATGCAATTTGTTTATTTCTTCTTGGTTGGGAAGGTTCAGTTGCCGATGGACGGGTTCTTCGAGATGCCATTAGTAGAAGACATGGACTAAAAGTTCCTCATGGTAAAGTGGATAGTTAGAGGACTTTGATATTGTTCATTAAGATCAAACTTTTTTGTGCTGAATTAATCATTTTAAAAAAAAATTATTTTATAGGCTGTTATTATCTAGTTGATGCTGGATACACAAATTGTGAGGGATTTCTTGCACCTTTTAGAGGACAACGATATCATTTGAACGAGTGGCGTCAGGGTTATCAGCCAAGCTCTCCGCAAGAGTTTTTAAATATAAAACATGCCTCAGCACGTAATGTTATTGAGAGATGCTTCGGGTTATTAAAACTTAGATGGGGAATACTTAGGAGTCCATCGTTCTATCCTGTAAGGGTGCACAATAGAATTATTATTTCATGTTGTTTGCTCCATAATTTTATTCGAACCCATATGAGTATTGATCCCATTGAAGCGGAGGTGGGAGAAGGATTACCTACTAATGTGGTGGATGACGATGAACCGAATATCACAAATATTCATCCATCGAATGCTTGGGCTACTTGAAGGATGGAACTAGCGAACCAAATGTTCGATGAATGGCAAGCATCTAGAAATTAGTTTGTGAAACTTTTGTGAAACTTTTGTATTGATTTTTGTATTGTACTAAACTTGTTGAATTATAATCTAATTTCTTCTCATTCAGCATGAGTTATAATTTTAAATTTTTTGTGGTATGGAGCTTTTGATTCATGATATTGAACTTAATTATAATTTTATAAAGTGTTCACATTTTGATTCATGATATTAAAATAGTAATTAATATAATTTGTTTCTTTTTGTTCTTAAGATAATTATGTCAGGTGTTCCAGAATCAAATGCTTCTTCTCAAGCTTCTCGAGGAACCAAAAGAAAATGGGTTCCAGAAAAAGATGCAGCATTGGTTTTGTAACACCCCGAACCCGAGACCGATACCGGAGTCGAACACGAGGTGTTAACAGACTTTAAACCCCTTATAAAAAATATTTCCCAGACACTGCCAATCTGCGTACTAGTCTCTTTAAAAATCATATCTTGAGTTTCAAAACTCGAAAATCAGTTTTGTGATTTTTCCCTGAAACTAGACTCATATTCCCATCTACATATTTTTTTCTAGAATTTTTGGTCGGGCCAATTAGTACAGTTTATTAGTCAAATTCTCCCATGTTACATGGATCGACTACCCTGACCTTTGCGCATTACGACTTGGATATATCCTTGTACAGGGCTCCAATACTGACGCCGTTTGTTTCTATAGAAACTAGACTCAGAGAGGAATCTATACATATATGGTATGACTCCTAATTATCTCTGGTTAATTTATAATGAATTTCCAAAGTCGGAACAGGGAATCCAGAAACCGTTCTGGCCCTGTCTCACGAGAACCTGAATATCTCTTAACATACTGTCCGTATGATTGTTTCGTTACTTTCCTATGAAAGTAGATTCATCAAGGTTTGTTTACATAATTTATTAACTATTTAATTCCATTCCTATTATTTTTAGTGATTTTCCAAATCTACATCACTGCTGTTGTCAGCATCTGCCTTTAAGGTAGACTTTACCTATTTCATGGTTTCCATGATTCAACTAGCCCTTTTTGCATAAATAGCACAATTTATGAAAGTGATTAACCATCCCCGTGGCCAATCCTTGTCAAGCATATCCACACCAAATGATTATAACATTATACTCAAACACATATAAGCCATTTTCGCATGGCTATCCAAAATTTATACAAGTCCAAAGGGTCCACGACCCACAACAAACGGGTAGTCCTATACATGCCATTTCGAAGTTCAACCAAAATTGTACCAAAAGGGGGGGCTTTGATAGTGTGGGCGACTTTGACTTCAAGATCCCGAGTCCGATAGCTGGAGAACCAAATCTATAAAACAGAGGAGCAATGAAACGGAGTAAGCAATTTATGCTTAGTAAGTTTTGAGCAAGGAATTCCAGCACAACAAAAGTATAGCATTCATATAGCTAAACGGATAATTTCATATGCACAAATTTACGATATCGTACTTGCTTCACATTATCAACCCTTATGTACATACACAAAAGATCAACTCAGCCAAAGGCCGGTAGCTCGTTTATCAACTGAGCGAATACTTATTTGTAAGGGCTCAACTAAATTCAAGCACATACGAAACATACCTCAATGTTGGGATGTTTCGAGAGTATTAACTGGAATTTTACAGCAAGTTCATTCATTCCCAAATCACGTACCTTCGGAATTTAACCGGATATAGCTCCTCGTTCAAATGCCTTCGGGACATAGCCCGGTTATAGTAATTCGCACAAATGCCTTCGGGACTTAACCCGGATTTAGTAACTCGCACAAATGCCTTCGGGCTTAGCCCGAAATTAGTATCTCGTACAAATGCCTTCGGGCTTAGCCCGGAATTAGTATCTCGCACAAATGCCTTCGGGCTTAGCCTGGAATTAGTATCTCGCACAAATGCCTTCGGATCTTAGTCCGGATATTGTCACTTAGCACAAGCCTTCGGGACTTAGCCCGGACATCATTCAAATAACCATGCACATTTAACAATAAATCATGGCCCATTCGTATTTCATTTTCGTTAGCAAAACTCAAACACAAGACATTTATCATTCTTGCAAATTCGGCTCAATAGCCACACAAAGAGCATGATTTTAATTTGCTTAAAACATGATCTAATCGCATCATAATTTAAGCTCTCTTACTCAAGAACTTACCTCGGGTGTTGTCGAACGATTCCGATAGCTATTCGACCACTTTTTCCTTCCCTTTATCGGATTTAGTTCCCCTTTGCTCTTGAGCTTAATTAAACAAATAAATTGATTTAATCATTTGAGCATCGAAAAGAGGAACACAAGGCACTTAGCCCATATTTATACATTAGACATTAAAGTCACATATGTACGGAATCATGAATCAAACTCAACATTTTAGCTAATTTTTCCCCCTTGGCCGAATATGCATGTCTATTTTGGGGCCGATTTCAACACTTAATACATTCTACAAGTATGGTCACTTGTATTGACTAAACACCCTTTTGTTTCAAGTTCAAAACTTGGCTAATACACACATATACACACTAGTAAAGCATCCTCTCCCTTTCCATCAATTTAACACATGCATTGCTCGTTAACATGCAAAAGTTATATTCGGCCTTAGCACACAACTTGCTAGCCGATTCTTCTCCATTTAGCAACCAATGCACATATGTGCTCACTCAAAATGCTAAAAAGGAGGTTCAAGAATCATCAAGCCACCATCACATGCATCATTAACAAGCTTCATATTTAGTATGCAATGGCATTAACACAAACTCCACCTAGGCCGAATCTTAACTCATCCTCATGCCTTATCACCACAACATCAAACATCAACCAAGAATGATGCATCCATGGCCGAGTGTCATTTCCATCACATAGCAAGATTTAGACCATGGGCTAGGTAGAACTCAAGCTAACAACTAAAACATGCATGCATCTCATGGAACATCATCAAACATACCTTAGCCTAGCTACATGCATGGCCGAACCTCTTCAACCTTTCTTCTTCCTTCCTCCTTAAAATTTTTGGCCAATGATGAACCAAAGGATGAGCATTTTTTTTCTTTGTTTTTTTCTTTCTAGTTTCGGCTAAATGAAGATGAGAAAGGATGAACAAAAATTTTCTCCTTTCTTTTCTTTAGCTCACGGCAATGGGGGGGGAAACAACTACACACATTTTTTTTTTGTATTCATCATACTCCTTTTCATTATTTTATGCCCATGCCCCTTATTTTATTTTTTTCCTACATACCTCACTAGGCCAACATGTTCCCAACATGTTTCCACCCATAGCATGGCCAACCACTAGCTCAAATTTTGGGTAATTTGACATGCAAACCCATCATTTTCACAACATGCATTAATAGACCATTTTAAATTAGCCTATCATATTTTCACCATGTCTCATATCAATCCCTATTTAATAATTTCTCATGCAATTGGCAAAATTGGAGAATGAAACTTCCACATACTCATGTACACACATAATAAGCATAGAATATGGAAATCAATTATTTTTATGACTCGGTTTTGTGGTCCCGAAACCACTTCCCGACTAGGGTCAATTTTGGGCTGTCACAACTCTCCCCCACTTAAGAAATTTTCGTCCCCGAAAATCTTACCGGTAAACAGGTTTGGGTATCGTTCTTTCATCGAGCTCTCGGTTTCCCAAGTAGCTTCCTCGATCCCGTGTTTGAGCCATAACACCTTCACTAACGGAACCCTTTTGTTTCGCAACTCCTTCACTTCACGAGCTAGGATATGCATCGGCTCTTCTTCATAACTCATATCGGCTTGAATTTCAACCTCTGATGGGCTAATTATGTGCGATGGATCAGATCGATAGCGTCGAAGCATCGAAACATGAAAGATGTCGTGAATCTTTTCAAGCTCAGAGGGCAAAATCAATCTATACGCAACCGGACCAACTCGTTCGGAGATTTCGTACGGCCCAATGAATCTCAGGCTCAACTTGCCCTTACGGCCAAACCTGAGTACCTTTTTCCAAGGTGAAACTTTAAGGAACACTTTATCTCCCACCTGATATTCAATGTCCTTTCGTTTTAAATCCGCATACGATTTTTGACGATCTGTGGCTGCTTTCAGACTTTCACGGATTACCTTTACTTTCTGTTCAACATCCTTAATCAAATCAACTCCGAAAATTTTACTTTCACCGAGCTCGGTCCAAAACAACGGTGTACGGCATTTACGACCGTACAAAGCCTCGTAAGGTGCCATCTTAATACTTGATTGAAAACTATTATTGTAAGCAAATTCAATCAAAGGTAAATACCGTTCCCATGAACCACTGAACTCGAGGATGCAACATCTCAACATATCCTCAAGTATCTGAATTATCCGCTCAGATTGACCATCGGTTTGGGGATGAAAAGCAGTGCTAAAATGCAGCTTGGTACCCAAAGCTTCTTGCAATTTCCTCCAAAATCGCGAGGTGAATCTCGGATCTCTATCCGACACGATAGAAATAGGTACCCCGTGTAATCTCACAATCTGAGAAACATGCAATTCAACTAGTCTATCCAATGAAAAATCCATACAAACGGGGATAAAGTGAGCCGACTTAGTCAGTCTATCAACAACAACCTAAATCGCATCCTTCTTACTTGTTGACAATGGCAGTCCGGACACAAAGTCCATTGTGACTCGATCCCATTTCCACTCGGGTATCATGATCGGCTGAAGTAATCCTGAAGGCACTTGATGTTCCGCTTTCACTTGTTGACATATTAAACATCTCGAAACAAAGTCGGAGATGTCTCGTTTCATACCATGCCACCAAAACCAACGTTTCAAATCGTTGTACATTTTCGTACTCCCCGGGTGACTTGACATTCGGCTACAATGGGCTTCGTTCAGAATCATCGAAATGAGTTCCGAACTCCTTGGAATACACAAACGACTTCTGAACCTCAAACAATCATCATCATCAATTTGAAACTTCGATTCCTTATTCGGAGCACACTCAGCCCGTTTTGCAACCAATTCATCATCAACTTTCTGGGCTTCACGAATTTGATGAATCAATAATGGTTTGGCTTTTAATTCAGCTATTAACACATTGTCGGGTAGAACAGACAAGTGCACATTCATCGCTCGTAAAGCAAACAATGATTTCAGGCTTAAGGCGTCCGCAACCATATTAGCCTTTCCCGGGTGGTAATCAATGACAAGCTCGTAATTTTTCAACAACTCAAGCCAACGTCTTTGTCGCAGATTTAAGTCTCTTTGAGTCATCAAATTTTTGAGACTTTTGTGATCCGAAAATACATGGCACTTCTCACCAAATAAGTAATGTCGCCATATTTTTAAAGCAAATACGATGGCAGCTAGTTCAAGATCATGGGTCGGATAATTTTTCTCATGTGGCTTTAATTGTCTCGACGCATAGGCCACCACTCGAACTTCTTGCATCAATACGCAACCCAACCCAAGTAGGGATGCATCACTATAAATGACAAACTCTTTGCCTGATTCGGGTTGCACTAAAATTGGAGCTTCAGTCAAATAAGTTTTTAGTTGATCAAAACTTTTCTGACATTTCTCCGTCCATTCGAACTTAACATCCTTTTGAAGTAGCTTCGTCATTGGTGTGGCTATCATCGAGAAACCTTTGACAAATCGTCGGTAATAACCGGCGAGTCCCAGGAAGCTCCGAACTTCGGTAATATTTCTTGGAGGCTTCCAGTTAAGTATGGCTGAAATTTTACTCGGGTCAGCTCGAATACCCGATGCGGATACCACATGACCCAAGAAGCTAACCTCTCTTAACCAGAACTCACACTTACTGAGCTTAGCATATAACTGCTTATCCCGCAAAATTTGCAACACTAGGCTCAGATGCTCAGCATGTTCGGTCTCATCTCTTGAATAGACCAAGATGTCATCAATGAACACAACTACGAACCGATCCAAATATGGTCTAAAGATCCGATTCATCAAATCCATAAATACCGCAGGGGCATTTGTGAGCCCAAACGGCATCACTAAGAACTCGTAGTGACCATATCCCGTTCTGAAAGCAGTTTGGGGTATGTCCAAATCTCGAATTCGCAACTGATAATAGCCCGATCTCAAATCTATTTTTGAGAACATTGAGGCTCCCTTCAGTTGGTCGAACAAATCATCGATACGCGGTAACGGATATTTGTTCTTTATCGTCACTTTATTCAGTTGATGATAGTCAATGCACAACCTCATGGTTCCGTCCTTCTTTTTCACGAACAATACTGGTGCACCCCAAGGTGAGAAACTTGGTCGAGCAAACCTCTATCCGTCAATTCTTGCAACTGAGCTTTCAACTCTTTTAACTCGGTTGGTGCCATACGATACGGAGCTATCGAAATCGGCGTAGTCCCAGGTACAAGCTCAATACCAAACTCTACCTCCCGAACAGGTGGTAAACCCGGTAATCCTTCAGGAAAAACATCCGGGTATTCACAAACCACCGGCACAGATTCGGGTTTCTTATCTAATTCTTTGTCATCCAGTACATACGCAAGGTATGCTTCGCACCCTTTTCTTACATATTTCTGGGCCAACATTGCTGATATTACAGCTGGCATCCCCTCCAAGTCCATAGACTCAACTCGGATTACTTCGTTATTTGCGCACCTCAAATCAATAGTCTTGCTTTTGCAATTCACAACCGCATCATGCGCGGTCAACCAATCCAAACCAAGAATAACATCAAATTCATCAAACGGAAAAAGCATCAAGTCCGCCGGAAAACAGGAACCTCGAATTTCTAGGGGACATTTCTTACACACTTTGTCGACAAGCACGTAACGACCCAAGGGATTTGACACCCGAATTACGAACTTAGTAGACTCAATAGGTAAAGTCTTACTGGATGCTAAGGTTTCACATATGTAAGAATGAGTAGAACCGGGGTCAATCAAAGCAATTACATTAGTATCAAAGAGAGTAAAAGTACCGGTAATAACATCAGGCGAAGAAGCATCCTCGCGGGCACGTATAGCATAAGCTCTAGCAGGCGCACGAGCCTCGGATCTGGTCGTAGCATCTCTAGATCCTCTCTGACCACCACTAGCATTGCCCGTATTTCCAGATGGTCTACCTCGAGCATGGTAGCACCCAGTTTCCCACTCTGATTTTCATTCTGTTCAAACAACCTCGGGCAATCTTTAATGAAGTGGTCAACTGATCCGCACTTGTAACAGGAGCGGTCAGGGAATCTACAACTCCCCGAATGCCATTTACCGCAATATCGACATTTCGTTCTATCTCGACGTTCATTCCCAACACTGGCGACCGAAGTGCCTCGTGTACCCACAGGGGGTCGATCACGATCTCGTCTAAAAAGGCCCGAAGTGCCTCTAAACTGGCCCGCATCATCTCAAATTTCTTCGATGCCTGTTGAAGAGACTTTCCCGAAGATCTTTTACGAAACTCTCCAGTTCCCACATCAACTTTTTGTTTTTCTTTTCTAAGCTCTTCGGCTTTACAAGCTCGCTCGACCAGTACTACGAACTCTCGTATTTCAAGAACGCCAACGAACATTTTTATATCTTCATTCAGCCCATCCTCGAAGCGTTTACACATGATAGCCTCGGACGAAACACATTCCCGAGCGTATCTACTAAGTCTAACAAATTTTCGCTCGTAATCAGTAACTGACATGGAACCTTGCTTAAGCTCAAGAAATTCCTTCCGTTTTTTATCAACAAATCTCTGACTGATATACTTTTTCCGAAACTCAGTTTGGAAAAACTCCCAAGTTACTTGCTCTCGGGGCACAACAGAAGTCAGAGTACTCCACCAATAATAGGCAGAATCACGTAGCAAGGAGATAGTACACTTTAGGCATTCATCGAGTGTACAAGATAGCTCATCGAGTACCCGGATAGTGTTGTCCAACCAAAATTCAGCTTGCTCGGCATCGTCGCTATCCGTAGCTTTAAATTCAGTAGCCCCATGTTTTCGGATTCTGTCAACTGGGGGCTTATTTGACCTTATTTGGTCAGTTACCGGAGGTATTGTAGGTGCGGGGGTGGTATTAGTTGGGAATGGAGGTTGTGGGACAGCCGTATTAGTTCGAATGTATTGGTTGAACCAATCATTCATCACGCTATAGAAAGCTTGTCTAGCTTCATCATTCGGGTTACTAGCATTAGGTTGAGAGTCCGCCGGCGCTGTCCCTTGTGCGGGAGTAGGCGCTACACTCTCAAGATCATCAGCTACCTCTCGGTTGGGATCGGGATCCATTACTATAAATAAACACATTTACAATTGTCAGAAATCACCACACTATCAAGTAATCACATAAAATGGCATGTATAGCTAGACCCAACGCATTACGGTAGTCCTAGAATCGACTAACCCGTAGCTCTGATACCAATCAAATGTAACACCCCGAACCCGAGACCGACACCGGAGTCGAACACGAGGTGTTAACAGACTTTAAACCCCTTATAAAAAATATTTCCCAGACACTGCCAATCTGCGTACTAGTCGCTTTAAAAATCATATCTTGAGTTTCACAACTCGAAAATCAGTTTCGTGATTTTTCCCTGAAACTAGACTCATATGCCCATCTACATATTTTTTTCTAAAATTTTTGGTCGGGCCAATTAGTACAGTTTATTAGTCAAAGTCTCCCATGTTACAGGGATCGACTACCCTGACCTTTTCGCATTACGACTTGGATATCTCCTTGTACAGGGCTCCAATACTGATGACGTTTGTTTCTATAGAAACTAGACTCAGAGAGGAATCTATACATATATGGTATGACTCCTAATTATCTCTGGTTAATTTATAATGAATTTCCAAAGTCGGAACAGGGAATCCAGAAACCGTTCTGGCCCTGTCTCACGAGAACCTGAATATCTCTTAACATACTATCCGTATGATTGTTTCGTTACTTTCCTATGAAAGTAGATTCATCAAGGTTTGTTTACATAATTTATTCACTATTTAATTCCATTCCTAATATTTTTAGTGATTTTCCAAATCTACATCACTGCTGCTGTCAGCATCTGCCTTTAAGGTAGACTTTACCTATTTCATGGTTTCCATGATTCAACTAGCCCTTTTTGCATAAATAGCACAATTTATGAAAGTGATTAACCATCCCCGTGGCCAATCCTTGTCAAGCATATCCACACCAAATGATTATAACATTATACTCAAAACATATAAGCCCTTTTCGCATGGCTATCCAAAATTTATACAAGTCCAAAGGGTCCACGACCCACAACAAACGGGTAGTCCTATACATGCCATTTCGAAGTTCAACCAAAATTGTACAAAAAGGGGGGGCTTTGATAGTGTGGGCGACTTTGACTTCAAGATCCCGAGTCCGATAGTTGGAGAACCAAATCTATAAAACAGAGGAGCAATGAAACGGAGTAAGCAATTTATGCTTAGTAAGTTTTGAGCAAGGAATTCCAGCACAACAAAGTATAGCATTCATATAGCTAAACGGATAATTTCATATGCACAAATTTACGATATCGTACTTGCTTCACATTATCAACCCTTATGTACATACACAAAAGATCAACTCAGCCAAAGGCCGGTAGCTCGTTTATCAACTGAGCGAATACTTATTTGTAAGGGCTCAACTAAATTCAAGCACATACGAAACATACCTCAATGTTGGGATGTTTCGAGAGTATTAACTGGAATTTTACAGCAAGTTCATTCATTCCCAAATCACGTACCTTCGGAATTTAACCGGATATAGCTCCTCGTTCAAATGCCTTCGGGACATAGCCCGGTTATAGTAATTCGCACAAATGCCTTCGGGACTTAACCCAGATTTAGTAACTCGCACAAATGCCTTCGGGCTTAGCCCGGAATTAGTATCTCGTACAAATGCCTTCGGGCTTAGCCCGGAATTAGTATCTCGCACAAATGCCTTCGGGCTTAGCCCGGAATTAGTATCTCGCACAAATGCCTTCGGATCTTAGTCCGGATATTGTCACTTAGCACAAGCCTTCGGGACTTAGCCCGGACATCATTCAAATAACCATGCACATTTAACAATAAATCATGGCCCATTCGTATTTCATTTTCGTTAGCAAAACTCAAACACAAGACATTTATCATTCTTGCAAATTCGGCTCAGTAGCCACACAAAGAGCATGATTTTAATTTGCTTAAAACATGATCTAATCACATCATAATTTAAGCTCTATTACTCAAGAACTTACCTCGGGTGTTGTCGAACGATTCCGATAGCTATTCGACCACTTTTTCCTTCCCTTTATCGGATTTAGTTCCCCTTTGCTCTTGAGCTTAATTAAACAAATAAATTGATTTAATCATTTGAGCATCGAAAAGAGGAACACAAGGCACTTAGCCCATATTTATACATTAGACATTAAAGTCACATATGTACGGAATCATGAATCAAACTCAACATTTTAGCTAATTTTTCCCCCTTGGCCGAATATGCATGTCTATTTTGGGGCCGATTTCAACACTTAATACATTCTACAAGTATGGTCACTTGTATTGACTAAACACCCTTTTGTTTCAAGTTCAAAACTTGGCTAATACACACATATACACACTAGTAAAGCATCCTCTCCCTTTCCATCAATTTAACACATGCATTGCTCATTAACATGCAAAGTTATATTCGGCCTTAGCACACAACTTGCTAGCCGATTCTTCTCCATTTAGCAACCAATGCACATATGTGCTCACTCAAAAATGCTAAAAAGGAGGTTCAAGAATCATCAAGCCACCATCACATGCATCATTAACAAGCTTCATATTTAGCATGCAATGGCATTAACACAAACTCCACCTAGGCCGAATCTTAACTCATCCTCATGCCTCATCACCACAACATCAAACATCAACCAAGAATGATGCATCCATGGCCGAGTGTCATTTCCATCACATAGCAAGATTTAGACCATGGGCTAGGTAGAACTCAAGCTAACAACTAAAACATGCATGCATCTCATGGAACATCATCAAACATACCTTAGCCTAGCTACATGCATGGCCGAACCTCTTCAACATTTCTTCTTCCTTCCTCCTTAAAATTTTTGGCCAAGGATGAACCAAAGGATGAGCATTTTTTTTTCTTTGTTTTTTTCTTTCTAGTTTCGGCTAAATGAAGATGAGAAAGGATGAACAAAAATTTTCTCCTTTCTTTTCTTTAGCTCACGGCAATGGGGGGGAAAACAACTACACACATTTTTTTTTTGTATTCATCATACTCCTTTTCATTATTTTATGCCCATGCCCCTTATTTTATTTTTTTCCTACATACCTCACTAGGCCAACATGTTCCCAACATGTTTCCACCCATAGCATGGCCAACCACTAGCTCAAATTTTGGGTAATTTGACATGCAAACCCATCATTTTCACAACATGCATTAATAGACCATTTTAAATTAGCCTATCATATTTTCACCATGTCTCATATCAATCCCTATTTAATAATTTCTCATGCAATTGGCAAATTGGAGAATGAAACTTCCACATACTCATGTACACACATAATAAGCATAGAATATGGAAATCAATTATTTTTATGACTCGGTTTTGTGGTCTCGAAACCACTTCCCGACTAGGGTCAATTTTGGCTGTCACAGGTTTCCTGCATGGTAGACCTGCACAATGTTGGAACATTTAATGCTGATACCGGGTTCAAAGCCGATTATTTAAACGAGTTGGAAAAAATGCTACAAAAGGTTTTACCAAATGCAATGTTGAAGGCGAAACCTAATATTGAATCGAGGATTAGGTTACTAAAGAGGGAGTGGTCAATCGTCTATGACATGCTTAATGGCCAAAACAATAGCGGTTTTGGTTGGGACGAGCATAAGTAGCTCGTTGTTGCTGAAGATGCGGTTTGGGACTCCTATTTAAAGGTAAGATTATTTCAAGTCTTTATTATCTTATTTTTACCAAACTTATAACTAATATGATTTCCTCATTTTTTTAGAGTCACAAAGAAGCCGCTCAATTCAGACATTGTTCTTTCCCTTACTATGACCAACTTACTACCATATACGCAAGAGATCGAGCAACTGGGAAAGATGCTCAAACAGCTACTGATGTTCTTGAAGAAATAAATGCTGAGGGTGTACCTACTACAGGTATGGATTAAGAAATAAACGCATTCTATGACTGCGAAGCTGACATCTCTTTGGATGACATGGATGTTTCTGCTGCGGAGCCGCAACGAGATAGAGACCAAGGGGGTTCCTCATCTTCAAACAAGAGAAAGAAAAAATCTGATGCTCGTGATAATATGTATTCTTCATTTGATGAGGCTGCCACTTTATTGGCCGAAAATATCAAGGCCGTTGGCGATCAAATCAGTACGAGTATTGCCTCCGATGTAGTAGTTCAGCAGAAGTCAGAAGAATTCCAGATCATGCATGAGAAAGCTTCAAATTTATATTCAACATTATGGGAAATTGAAGGTTTAACCGACGATGAGCGGTATCGAGCTTTGAGTAAAATTCCAAATCATCCAACTCAAATGATCGTTTTCTTTAGTTTACCTTCTGTTGCGCGATTGGAATGGGTCAGAAGATTTCTTTCTGACCATTAAAAATCAATGTTCAAACTTTTTGATGTTGTAAAACTATATAACATATGGATTATGATGTAGAATTTCATTTTCATCTAACCTTTTCTTAATATAAGTTAATTATGTTTATGCATAATATAATTCTCAAGTTATATTTTGATTTTAGTAAATTCATATAAGAACATTTTATTATTAAGAATTTTATGAAATTATATATCATTATTAGATTATATTTAATATTAATTATTTTAAATTGTATAAATTCATATAAGAAAATTTATTATCAAGAATTTTATGAAATTATATATTATTATTAAATTATATGTAATAATAATTATTTTAAATTATACAAATTCATATAAGAAAATTTATTAGTTATAATTATTTTAAATTTTATTAAATCATATATTTTAATTAAAATATATTTAATATTAATTATTTCAAATTATCTTTTATAGTATCATATATTATGATTTGAGTAAATTCATATAATAATATTAATTATTAAGAATTTTATTAAATTATATATTTTAATTAAAATATATTTAATAATAATTACGTTAATTTATCTTTTATAGTATCATATATTATGATTTGAGTAAATTCATATAAGAATATTAATTATTAAGAATTTTATTAAATTATATATTTTAATTATAATATATTTAATAATAATTATGTTAATTTATATTTTATAGTATCATATATTATGATTTGAGTAAATTCATATAAGAATATTGATTATTAAGAATTTTATTAAATTATATATTTTAATTATAATATATTTAATAATAATTATGTTTAAATATGATTAAATTATTTATTATTGATATTAATAATCTTATTAAAATTTAAATAAATTTACCCAAACAAATTTATGCTAAGGGTATTCTAGTCATTTTAGTTTTTTCCATTATGCTATTACACCTCTATTCCATTCAACAAAACACAAGAATACCATTACGCCTCTATTCCATTAGATTCAACCAAACAATTGATTTGTTATTACACCTCTATTCCATTACGCCTCTATTCCAATACAGCGAACCAAACGTGCTGTTAGGGTCAGTTCTTCATTGCTTAAAAAAGCACTTTTGACTCTAAAGCACTTTTGAAAGAAAAGCTGCGAAGAACAAGCTGCTTTTGGTTAAATTTTTAGCTTTTCAGAAGTGTTTTCAAAAGTATTTGAAAAGGAGCTGAAAAGGAGAAGCTAAAAATTTTAGCTTTTCCTCTCTCAAAAGCACTTTTGGTGTTAATTACTTTTTCACCCCTCCAATAACATAGTATTTTTCTTTTTTTTCTTAGTGCTTAATTACAATGGTGTTAAAATCATTAATTAAAAATAAAAAATATTTTTTAAAATACTAATTACAAATATTTAATGGTTATATTTAAATATTTAAAATATAGTTTATATATTCTAATTAAATTTTATAAATAATTAATATTTATTGCTTAAAAATATTTACATTTTATATTTCATATATTAAAATATTAACAACAAGTTATAATAATTTTTTTATATTATTACTAAAATATAATAATATTAACTAATTTAAATATTATTTAAATGCATATTTGTTACTTGATATAACATGTTTAAAATGGACATTTTTATTTCCCAAAAGTCCTTTTTGACAGCAATGCTAAACACTCAAATTTTAAACAAAACTTTCAAAAGTATTTTCAAAAGTACTTTTCAAAAGTAACGAAAACTGACTCTTAATGAGATGCTTAATGGGAAATGGAAAATAAATAACGAAAAATGGTGAAAAACGAAATAATGTAATACCTCACTTTCGTACTTGTCTTGAAGGCTACGGTTGCGTTCTTTATGCTAAGAGACTTATATAGAAAAATGTTTTCTATGAAAAGCAATAAAAACGGCCTTATTTGGTAAAAATTTTTCTAACTTATTTGAGTGCTTTTGGGCAGATGAAAACGTAGAATTTTTTTGCTTTTTAGCCATGTTCGCTGGTTCTTTCTTCTCTTTCTCATCGTGTCCTTTGTTCCTCTGCCTCTGCTGATTCTCTTTCCTCCCTCTGCTACCTGGTTCTGCTCCATCTCTGCCCTCTGCCGGTTCTTTGTTCCTCTTCTCCACTGAAGAAGTCTCTGGTTCTTGTTCCTTTTCTCCACCACCGGTGAGTTTATCTTTTCTTCTCTTTCTGTATATTTTGTTTATCTTTATTATGGGATTGATTTTTATCAATTATTTTTCTGTATATTTTCCCCTTTTCTCCACCACCAGTGCTTCTCTTTGGAAGATTTTCTCTCCATTCAAAATTCACATTTTTATTTCTTCTCCCATTCGAAATTCTTTGGAAGATTTTCGTCTAGGTAACTCCATTTTTTAGCTAGATTTCTTTTACTGTTGGTATATTTGACTTGATTTGTATATTTGAAGAATGTAATGTATAATTCAGATTTGTTGTTATTCGTACCCCCACTCCACCGTTGCATTCATCTTTTTGAAGAAAATTCTGCGTATGAAGCAGATTGGTACAACCAAATCCATAGAGCAGACTCTGATTTTGCCATATCTAATTGATGTATGGTCTTGATAAGGATATGAAGAATTGAGTTGGTGTGATTGTGATACCCATCTCACATATGATACAATTGTTAGGATCCATACCAGGGTCCACATCAACCATTATTGGCAAGCATAAAAAACAGAATAGGATCTGGTTAACCGAAAATTAGATAAGCTATCTAATTCTTTGCTATATAAAGAGTTGGAAATAATTTGAGTTGGTCAAAACCAGTTCAATCGGAGATTACCACATTCATCTCCGCCTGCTCTTATGTGGTTCAATCTGATGTGAATGTGATTGTTATCTGTGCTCTAGTTATTTGCTAAACAAATTTTTTTCTGAATACATAACTAGTCATCTTATTAATGTGCAATATAATTGATGCCTTTTCTTCCGGTGGAACAGGCGTCTCAACAACAACTCATTGACAGGTACAATTCTTGTACTTACCTACTGTTAGTACTACTGCTTAAGTCT